>NC_044497.1:47205275-47230275 GCF_902362185.1 Chanos chanos
AATTACAGACCTTAACTCATTAGACAGCTACCTAAATCCAGTTATTTAGCATGCACTGGCCTTCATTAAGACTCTCACATAATGACATAGCAGACGTGTAATTGCCATAGCATTTCTTTTTTTCTTTTTTCGTTATGTAGCATCACTTACATGCTAATTGAAGAGGAAGTATATCAGTTAGGACAATGGTGAAATCACTGAACTAGCCAGTGGCCAACATTTAACGTTCATTTTTCTATATACAGATGTGAACCCAGACAGACAGACACACACACACGCACGCACACACCCACACACACACACACACATACACACACACACACGAATAAATACACACATAATGAACACTAAGAAATTAAATTGCAGAGACTAATGCACACAACAATCTTAATCCTACTCCACATGCATTTTAAAGAAATGTTTTTCTTTTAATTAGAGACCTTGGATTTTTGTTTGTTTGTTCACATATTGCATCACCTGGCTGAAGGAATTTCTTCATTACCATAGAGTTTTGCTGGAAAAAAAAAAACCTTTTTTGACATAGATCATTAAATTTGCAAACTCTTGAGTGTGTGCATGTACGTGTGTAGTCATGTCTTCATGTTATGGATGTTTCCCTCAAATACTAAGTGTCTTTAGTAATATACACGTCAGTACCCTTCACTAAACATGCGATCCAAACCTCTATGTTCTGTCATTCTGAGCCACAGTGAACTACAATACCCTGTCTTGACTGCATGATAAAGGAGTCGTAAGATAAAAATCCTACTTATAATAGTTATGAAAGATTTAATATCCGTTGTTACACTAATGACCTCTTAATACTGTCCTTTGTAAGGGGCCAGTTGAGAGCACTGACAAGGCTATTTACCCTCAAACATGGGCAGTCAGTGTATGGAGGCAAAAGTCAAAGTGGTCCCTATGAAAATTGGATCATTTCCACTGTCTAAATTTCATCCTCTGTGATTCATGCAGTTGCTTGGCAACCAGAGGAACTATATTTCATTTTTTAACGCTTTGATAATTGTGAGTGCTTAAACCAAGCTGTGGAGAGAGAAAGAGAGAGAGAGAGAGAGAGAGAGAGAGAGAGAGAGAGAGAGTTCAGCTTCTTGCTTTGAATGTCATAACCTTTCAAGGAAGACAGAAATAAGCTTTTGTTTTCTCAGCCAGTATTACTTTTTTACGGACCCTGGTGTTTGCAGTGTACAGCTCAAGAACTAAGACACACTCACTCACAATCATTTCTCCTGATCAGCTTCGTATTCATGAACTCTATGCAATATGCTTTCTAGAACCAGGCCAGAGGCGTGCTCTTTATGAATATGGTATGGAACCTAATGGGATTATCATTATGCTAGTTACCATATTTAAAACAGTTTAATTATTGTTAGAACTTCTCAGAGTCATTTTGTGGCTGTTCCGCAATCCCCAGGGGTCTCGGGGCTGGGATGGCTGCGTGCTAGCGTGTACGTTTGCGGTGATATCAACCGCGCATCGTGCTGTTTCAGATTCCGCTCCCATCGACATGCCCCAAGAGAGGCACCGTGTTTCTCCGCCATCTCACGAGCGCCATGGCACGACGCCCATAATCAAAGGAGGACGCTTTGGTGTCTCGCCAAACGTTTGATGGAAAACCCCGATGCAACGCTCACTCTTCGCATCCATGAATAATTTCCACAGGTTGCGCCAGAAAGCATACCCCGTTCTATATAAATTAAATAAGTAAATAAATAAACAAATGCCTTATTTTCATAAAGGAGAAGAGGAGAATGATATCCAGCGTATCTAATTGTTCTGGGTTATTCATACCTGAGAGCGTTTTCAAAGAGCTTTTTTTATGAACAATTTAATGAAAGAGAAAACGCTTGCCCTGAATTATATTAAAATTGCTTTTTATCTGGCATAGATTTGACAGACGATGAGGCGAGAAGCTTAATGTTTGTGTTTTACAAAGCAAAAACGCAGCGATTTTACCAGTTAATTCCAGCCTTGTTTGAATTCATGCTTGCTGGGTTTTTTTCTTTTCAGTCGCACCTCACATCACAGATGCCCCAGAAGAACCTGTATAAAGAATATGTGGGCTTCTGGCAGCCAGGTAAAAAGCTATAGGCTATTTAACAGCTGACATTATCATAGGATCCTATGGCCTCGGGGCCAATTGGCAAAGGGGCTTACGTAGATTGTACACCTCGTGAGGAAAAAAATAACAACGGTCTTGGCATTTTTTATGAATAAAGGTATCATTTTGCCAAACCAATCATATTGATATTACCCTCATTAGCCAATAAATAAGATTCCATTGACCCAAATCAGAAGTGTCCAGTAGATCTGATCAAAGCTATGAGTAAAAAGAAATCATCATAATACACGTGGACCTTGGGGATTCTGCTTCTTCAAAAACGTAAATTTCCATCTCCTTTGTTGGTAAGCGTGAGTCTGAATATCCCTCAACTCTCCGGGTCTCTGACCTTGTAAACATAACACGGGGCTGCTGTACTGATGCAATATCCCATAACAACAGAAGGCCTTATAAATGTTAGCACACAGACTGATCTTTTATTATTTCATTTTACTCTACAGTCATTCACCTCTCTGACTGTAATAAAAGTACTGAACAGATTCTTGTGTGTGTGTGTGTCTGTGTGTGTGTGTGTGTGTGTGTGTGTGTGTGTGTGTGTGTGTGATGCAATGTGAAAGACTGCTCTCTGCTGTGTGTAAATGCACTATGGTTGTCACTCTCCCAGGTTGGACGAAATCAATCCAGCTGATATGACATCCATATCGTAGTTGTGATTGTTGTTTATGACTGCCTTCCATCCCATAATCGCCTGTGGCCTTCACCGTGGCGACGGCTTGACGGCTGGCACTGAAAGACGGGTGTGGCCTTGAACCTTGATTGTTTGACAGCGGCAGATCAGAATGTGAGACACACAAGCACACACACACACACACACACACACAGATTACAAGGAACGGCGGTGAGGATCAGGAATGTAATGACATCTCTGCCAGAGAACAGCGGATTACTGTTGGAAACCCAAACGCGTGTTTTTAAAAGCATTCTCTGTGTTTTGCTGGACTTGTAAATGCAAATTTGTTGACATTGTTTTAATTGTGTTTTTGTACTATTGTTGTTGTTATTGTAGCTGTTGTTTTTGTTGTTTTTATATTCCAGTGGGGGCCTCGGTGGAGCCAGTAAAGACATCAACATCCTATCAAGACTTTATGACCATATTTGGAAGTCTCCATCAGTCTGTGTGATCCAAAACTTCTTGTCAATGTCATGACAACAGAGTGAAGGAAGTCTTTGATGCTAAACAGTGATTGGTGGTCCCTATAGCCCTTAAGAGCTAAGTTATCCAAGCACTGTTACCTAATGGCCTTCCCCCCCGTCTCTCTCTCTCTCGCTCTCGCTCTCTTTCTCTCTGTTTTTGTTTGGACTGGGAGACGAGGAGAACATGGAAGTACGTCAGTAGGGAGATTTCTCATCTCGCTCCCTGGCGTCTACAGAGAGACAATTCAGGAAATACACACACAGTCTGAGAGAGAGAGAGAGAGAGAGAGAGAGAGAGAAGAATAGAATGAGAAGGGGGCTGGGGGGCAGAATGACAGAGGTATAGACAGAAGTATGGTAAGCGTGTTTGTGTGTGTGTGTGTGTGTGTGTGTGTGTGTGTGTGTGTGTGTGTGTGTGTGTGTGGAGCTCTGTTACTCCAACAATATCCTCCTGATGACCTATTACTGACCATACCAGTGGACTTTCTCTGCTGTTCCGTTCCCTCACCCCCAGACTTATTGTTGTCCCTCTCAGTAGGATACTGGTTTGTGTATGTGTGTGTGTGTGTGTGTGAGAGAGAGAGTGTGCATCTGTGTCTGTTTGTGTTGTTGTGAGCACAACACATGCAAAAAAATGCCTAAAAGCCTTAATTTGTCATTAACACAATCAGCACAATGGCCTCTCATTGGAGAACACATGCCAAGTCACAAGTGTCATGTTAGGCTATTTATCAGCTCCTATCTTCACTGGATGTGCTGACAGATGTTAGGACTCTTTAACATGAAAGATGTCAGTGCCTAATATTTCCTTTAACTATCCCGTGCACTCGACAACTCAAGGAGATGAAAAAGTCTTCTTCCTTTTTTCTGCCGTGTTTTTAATAAGCTTAAAAAAGACTGACAGCTTAATTAGGTCATGAGATGAAAAGGTCTTGCTATGTATAGATCTGCCAATGTACAGCTTTTTTAGTCGTTTGACGTTGTGCTCCTTTGACTGTAAGAGAGAGGGGGGGGGGCTCTTTAATAGGACTTTGGGGTTTTGCTAGGCAAAGGAAGAAAAGCTGTTCTGGCAGTGAAAGATTTCTAACTCTGTTCTGCCTTTGTATTGGCTGATTTGAATTGGTCATAGTTCCGGTCGTGAAAGGTTTCTGTCTGTGTTCTGCCTTTGTATCGATTGGTTTGAATTGGTCATGACTGACTGCTGTTCTGTGCTGGCTGTGAAAATGTAAATCTGCTCAGGTCAGTAATGCGCTATGTACCATGATGAGCAGTAAAAACCGGTGTATCTGAGAGAACAGACATGCTCTGGACTGATCGTATTTTCGTCCCAGGGTCTCAGCATCAAAATCAGTGGAAATCAATGAGGATGTGAAGCAGATCAAATCATGCCACTGTATATAAACCAGTTTACATCCCACTCCATCTTTTCAGTTTGGTTGTTCCAGTTCAACTTGCTTTCAAACAACCCTCCCCCTCCTCTTGACCACCCCCTCATTCGCAGGTCTCTTGCTTCCATCAGTTGATATCTCGTTTTTTGGGGGTTTTTTTCAGGCCAACCAAACCAATTTACAATTACAATTTACAATTTGGTATTTGGCAGATGCTTTTAGCCAAAGCGACTTACAATAGGTGCATCAGTCAGATTCCTATTACCTCATAAGCAGAGATCACAATAAGACTGAGCGTTAATTTACCCCTTCGTATTGCGCCCCTGGAGCTTCAAGCCAAACATACCTTTCATTTTTCAAACCCTCTCACTGCCATAATATCCTGTCGTATTGAGGTGCTTTGCATCTCAAATACCATTTGGGTTGATTGATGGCAGTACATTTATGTAGGCAGTCATGAAATTTCATGCTATCCCTTTAAGAACAGAAAAGAGTGTATTGGACATTCAAAACAGGTAAATAATTAAAACGCGGAAACCTGAAAAAAAAAACTGTTTGAATTAAATAGGTCTGCCAAGGCGTAACTGTGAATCACCAGTTGGGAATATGAATTTTTAAAAATGCAGTGTATTTCATTCAGTTAGCCTTGGCATACATGTACAACTTCATCTGTAAAGGTTGTATTGATTTGACCCCTGCGTATTTGAGGCCTGTGTAGGGGCAAGAGATGTAAACATCTCTTGGAGCATTTATGAATGGTCTTCAGTTCTGTCATCTTATGAATCTTTCATGTTGTGTGCACTCCCAATCTAAAGAACACTGAACATGAGTGAGCTATGAGCTTACATACCTCCACCACACAGCCATCTCCATTGGGGTAGAGAATTAAAATCAATGTCAGATATTCAATGTGTCCTTAAAGAGAGAAAGTGAAGGCCACGTGTACACACACACACACACACACACACACACACACACACACACATATACATACACATGTTCAGCTTTAAGACAGACAATATTAATACAGACTTGTTTTTAATACATTGTTTTACCTCACCAGTTTTGCTCATAGGCACTGTTATTGGCCACATTTTGATGAATGGTCAAATTAAGATCAACGCTCAGTTGGAATAATACTCACATTTACATTCAGGAAGCAAAATATATTTAGCTATGTTAGTACACACTACATTAAGTGTCTAGATATGACAAATTACTTTCATTTGTATTCTAATACTGGCTAAATTTAAATGTAATTATGTAAACTAGTGAACCAACTGATGGCTTGGGGATATGTCATTGTACGTGTGGAGGAACTGCGTCATTGTGGTTACAGACTACATACTGCATATAATTTAGTAACAGTCACATGCAAGGTGTGTATGTGTGTGTGTGCGCACGCGTGCGTGTATATGTGTATGTGTGTATGTGTATGTGTGTTTGTGTCTGTGTCTGTGTCTGTGCCTATGTCTGTGTGTGTGGCTGATTCTTGAACCATAATAGATCTGGTTTGAGAAGGAGGTAAACAAATTATGCATACTTTGTTTTTCCTTCAAGCTGCTAAGGCAAAAAGTTCAGTAGGTGTTGCTCTGTTGAATATTTCTCAGGTGGCTCCTCAATTACTTTTGCATAATGATAGCTGTGCCTTTCTGCATTTACCACACTTAGTCGCCCTGCTCATCAAGTGTGTGAGATCTGAAGGGTCCTTTTTATATGTTAGGTCTGCTGTGTGTGTGTGTGTGTGTGTGTGTGTGTGTTGCACCATAACTGGTGACTCTTCATTCAGAAAGTGTATTTGTGTGTGATTTGACCACATCATTAGGGGAATATTTCTTTGCAAGAGGAATGATGTATTTGTTGTGTCTATATGCAGCCATGTGTACAGTGGGCGTCTGTTGATTTGTTTTTGTGCATGTGTGTGCGTGTGTGTGCGTGCGCATGTGTGTGTGTGTATGTGTGTGTGTCTGTGTGTGTGTGTGTGTGTGTGAGAGAGAGAGAGAGAGAGAGAGAGAGAGACAGAGTATTAAATATATCTCACTAAATCTTTTTTTCTAGCAAGCAGTCATGTATGCAGTTTCCTGGCATGTACCCAATGTGTATATGTATGTGAGTGTTAGTGTGTGTGTGTGTGTGTGTGTGTGTGAGTGTGTGTGTGCGTGCGCGCGCGCGCGCGTGTGTGTCTACTCGTGGCATGAGTGGGTGTTTTTCAGGACTCCCTGCCGTCCCTCTGTCAGACACTTTAATTAGATAAAAGAGCCTGGGATTAAAGGCGCTTCCTTAAAGAAACTTCAATCCAGCCCTGTGGAAAATTGATTTATGGTGCATTACCAGGCGGTCGCCGCTAGAATCTCTTCCAGAGGGAGACAGTACTCCCACCCCTACAGACCCCCCTCTGTGAGTCTGCCTGACTGAAGCTGGCCCAGAGTACTGCTGCGCCCCTTCCTCACACACACACACACACACACACACAAAGACATAGAGGGGGGCTTAAACCTACCGCAGTGCAGACCCCAGACACACTTAACACATCCACCTCAGCATCTCTCCACACACATGGGACACCCCTTAGAAACCAAACCCCTGAGAAACCAAATCCCTTAGAAACCAAACTCTGCAGAGAGCAAACCCCATAGAAACCAAAGCTTCTGTATGATATGAAGCACTGTTACCGTATGAGCCAAAACCTGAGGTGATTCCAAAAAAGCCGAAAATAGTTGCAGCTCTCATGCTACAAAAATTAATTGAATTATTTTTTCTGTCATCCAATCGTTCAGTTTAACTTTCACTAAAGATTACTGCCCTCTTTTTCACTTTGCTCTCCTACATTAGACTAGCAGCCCGTGAAGAACAGCAGGTCATCGGCATTTTCTCTCCTTGGCCCAGAGTGGTTTAGTTTGCAGATTCATTCACTGAATTGTATGGATTACAATTTATTTGCTTCTATGTGTACAGTGGTCTGTCAGTACTCCACAGGTCAAGAATCTAAGAATGCACAATGACAGCAACAGTGTTCAGTTTAGAACAATTTTATTCATGTATCTAACATGAACTTTAGCTGAACTTTAGATAGATAGATAGATAGATAGATATATAGATAGATAGATAGATAGATAGACAGATAGATAGATGAGCAGAATAAATAACTGAATCTGGGTTAACGGACAGAGATCTTTCTTAAGAAAACTGTCCATTTTATTAGGCTGAAGAGGGGCGCCGGGGAGTGAAAACAGTGATTAATTTTGGTAACTCCATAAGTCCATATAAACAGCGTCAGCTTTTGGCACCCTCATAGCAGATTACAGCGGGCCACTGTTAATTATATCAACAAAGACGATTTATTTCACCTGTTTTTGCTGCTGACCTTGTCCTGTTGTGAGAGTCGTGTGTCTTGCGTGTGGTTGGATGATGCCGTCCACCTCTCCAGTCTACCTAGCAACACACATGAATATAGCTTGTTTAAGTCAAGCATGCCGTGGTATTTGCAATAACTTCAGTCAGCTGTTTACGGCTCAACTGTCACGGATAGCCACCGCACTGCTTCCTCAACCTGCTGACTGAAATCCTGTCATATGACGTAAAAGAATATTTTAGCAGTTCTCTAAAATAAACCTTATTACGTTTTATGTTGATATGAAACTGGCTAGAAATGAATTATGCGGTTTCATTAGATGTGTGTGTGTGTGTGCGTGCGTGCATGCGTGCGTGCGTGTGTGCGTGTGTGTGTGTGTGAGTGTGTGTTTGAATGTGTGAGTGTGTGTGTGCGTGAGTGTGTGTGAGTGTGTGTGTGCATGGGCATGTGTGCATGTGTGTATTTTACTTGAGGATCATTATCCAGGTTTTCACATTCCTTACTGCAATTTACAGCAATCCAACAAGGAATTCCTGAGAGTCAGCATTTCCTCCCAACAAACAACAGGGAATAGGGTGTCTGTCAGGTTTACCACATCCCATCCTACACCCCCCCCCCCCCCAACCCAACTCCTGATCAACCCCAATTACCCTGTCATACTACAGCCCTCAGGCGTTTAGGTTGAGTCTATTTCTCCCCAACATCTCACCCCCATTTTACGTCTCTTAACAACCAAATTCTCCGCATGAGGTGAGCAAAGCAGAGTAGAATTTCATTATCATTTCTGAATGTATTTCTGAATGATTTCCAGTTTGTTACATGCTTTTGTAATTGCAAAAGTGAGATTTTGTTGTAGTTACAGACTAGCAGAATGTCAGCAATGCTGTAATTGACAGTTAGGTGTTTGTTGGCACTAAACTGCCAAACCAGACCGGGAGAAAAGGAGCAACACTGACATTCCACAGTGGTGAAACTCGCATACAGACGGCACAACACACACTCACAATGCCCATTTGGAACACAAATTTTCAGCACAATCTTGAAACACCCACTCAGAAGACAAACTTAATTTTAATAATCTATTCTTTCTCAATCAGAAAGATTTCAAGGACCAGTGGAACACCACATTTAATTATTACATGTGTAAGGGTGACAACGTTTCATTATGTGTTACAGGAATCAACGGTGCCCTACACATACCTTCCCTCAAAAGTCCGACTCGGCGCCGCAAGAAGCTACTGCACAGGTTTGTACAAGGTCTTATGAATTTACACTGTCCCACTCTGAAAGGAGAGAAGAGAAGAAACAGGAGAAAAAACATGGAAATGGCTTATGGGTGTGGAGGCTTCTTTATTTGGTTTATTAATCTTCTCAGCCTCCTCATTTTCACACAGTGTTCCCTCCTTTGGCTTTATTAATGCAGACTTTTTCACTCTCTGGCTGAGGAACAGACTCTGGCCTGGGTTACATTACTGGGGTATTGGCTTCTGGTAATATGACAGAATTGAGTTGGATTTATGGCAGGGAGGAACAGGCCCTTGACTAATGTAATTGAAAAACCATAAAATAATGCTGAAAATATTCCATTTCGGGTCCAGTCTCAGTCCACGTTAATCTCTCTCATGTATACTCATGCTCCTAGACCCGAGCTTTATCATTCTTAGACCACGATGAATTTTGAAAAAAAAAAAAAAACGTAAACAGAATATGTTCTGCATGTGACAAATTGTTTTGTATAATTTCTTATCTGGGATAGATATGGGTCACTGTTGAACACAGTGTAAATAAAGAAAAAGAACACTAAGACCTGAGTAAAATTTCTGCCTCGATAAGCAAACCAGTGTAACCATTCCAAATATAACACTGGATCCTACAGTCTGAATCTTCAGTGTAAAAAAAAATACACACACACAAAGAGATATGACAGGGTTGATTCTTAATGTTTTTTGAGCACACATTTGCGAAAGTGAAAATTTGTGCAAGACACACGCAGCCTTCGTGCATGCCACCAGAGCAAACAGATTCCAGTTGGTCATTCATAAGCAGCCAAGCGTTTTCAGCATGACTCACTGTGATCTGTGCTTGTTCTCTCTCTCTCTCTCTCTCTCTCTCTCTCTCTCTCTCTCCGTGTCCCTCTCTCTCTCTGTGTGCTGTGCTGTGCTGTTAGCTTTCCTAACTGTTCCCAGAGCTGCTAACTAAACCACACACACGCCACCTCAGCAGGGCCTAGGACTCTGGATAATTACCATCCCCACCACCCTCAGTCCCCCTCCTGACCACTGCCCAGATTATGACAGTATTAGAAGGAAAGGATAGAAGGAGAGGAAGAGCATGTGTGTGTGTGTGTGTGTGTGTGTTTGCGTGTGTGTTTGTGTGTGAAACTGCATGCTGACTATGCTTGAGTATGTTTCCAAAAATGTAACTATTATTTGGGGGATACCACTTTTGATAATTCGTTGACACACCTAAACATAAAATTGTGTGTGTGTGTGTGTGTGTGTGTGTGTGTGTATGTGGACATACATGTCTATCTATTTGTAATACCACACGTGCAGGGGGAAAAAAGAGTTATAAAAGTGTGGCAGTGTTCCTCCCTCTTTCCCTCTTTCTATCCTTCCCCCAACACCCCAACACATGCTACCCTGTAGATAGCCCCTCCACCACCCACTGACACAAAGCAGACAGACATTAAAGTGCCTTATCTCTCTCTCTCAGCGGATGAGAGGAGAGGGGGATGGGGTTTGCTTTGTGTCTCCTTGAGACTTGGACTCACACACACACATACACACGCACACACATACACACACACACACACATACAGATTTCAGACCTCTCGTTCTGTTGTCCCCCAAAATGACTAACCATCCTGCCTTGTTCAGTGGTGACCTGCTGATTACTGAAGTGGTCAGTTTGTTGAAGCTACATAGGGGCCACCCAGTGCTTTTAAAAGCGACACCATAGCCCTCTGCAAAACGGGACCAGTGGAAGGGAGTGGAGGGGATTCAGCAGCTGCCCAGAGACAGTATGGCTCCATTCACATCCAAGGGAAACTCCATCCACAGTCATTCTGCGGTGTGAGCGTGTGAAAGTCTAAAACGAAAGAGTACTCCCTTATGAGGGTGACCTTATCAGATTAACGTGGAAAAAAGACATTTGTAATCTTTAAGCTCAATCATCTTTCATATCTCAGTGTTTTGTCTTCATAATGTTTTTTTTTTTTCTGTTTCTTTTGATTGAAAATGTATTGCAACACAGATGTAGGTGTGACTTTTGTTTGCACATATTTTGCACCACCTATTAAATGAATTCCCTGTATAAATGTTAGTGCATAAATGTTCATATTCTGTCATGTGGAATCGACCGCTGCCTATGTGACACAAACATTGTCACTGGGTTTTAGTCACTTCTTTTAAGCCATTTTTCTTTTTTTTAGCATTTTCATTTTAATCACATTTGTAACATCTGTTTCTTGCTATGTTTAATTTCGGTGGGTTTGTTTTGTTTTGTTTTTTGGGGTGTTTTGTTTTTTTGGGGTTTTTTTGGAATGTTGAAGACTTGAAGACAGGAATGTCTAGCTTCAGTACTGGAGGATTTGCAATTCTCAGATACTGCAACAGTTCTGTTGTTGCTGCATTTACCTGCAGTTTATCTAAAGTATATCTGTCTGGGTATTCACAGTAGGTTAAACAGTGTGAGAGTCTATCGTGGGGAAGGCCAGCTCATTCCTCAGAACAGTCTGAGCTGATACAAACCTCCCATCACACCATGGGGCACACAGACAGATTGACAGACGGATTGGCAGGTTTTCCTGGTGTATGAATTTTATTTTAAACTGTTATTCATTCATGCTATATTTCTGTTATTCCTTAACACGATGACATAATAATTGTTCAAATGGTTTCATGTGAAGTCATTTTAATGTAAATGGCCACCAGGCTTTCAAGGCAGAAAGTTTAGTATTTTTAAATAAAACAAATACTTTTTAAAAAAAATTTCCTATTGTACAACTGTTGTGTTTGTTTGTTTGTTTTCCAAAAGTGGATTCTCTACATATTACTTTTCAATATATGACAAGCTGCTATAGGCATCTAATAGGTTGTCAGACAAATGAAAATGACATCAGGTAAATCCTTAAAGCCTTATATCATTCAAAAGCTTTTCAGGGAGCGTGTATGATGCATTACAATTCCAATACATACATTTTCATTTCCATTGTTATTCTAGACAATGGCTTTATGCTTGCTCTTTAGATGACCAGCAGGAGGACTAGGATTTTACACCGGGGCTTCTCTTTCTGTTTAAGGTCGTGCCATCTGCCTCTGAGCCCTGGCCAGCAGACGCTTTAGATATATAAGCAGGACTGGGATTACAGGAGGCAGGACGTCTGTACGACTCTAATACCCAGGACTGGCCTGTGCACTCCAGTCACTAAGTCAGTCAGAGAGGGAGACGGTAAAGGGCGCGGGGGGGGGGGGGGGGGGGGGGGGGGGCGGTAAATAAGAATCCTATTCCTCCTGTACCTTTAAAGATTAACTGATATTCTACTCTGTCCATTCTGGGTTGAGGTAGAAGGAGGAACACGGACAGATCTCAGCCCGGGGAATGTAGGTCTCCTCTAGGCCAGGCCAGCGAGGGTAAAGCAGGCTTAGAGCCATAATCCTCTGATCAGACATCCATATGACAGGGAACAGGAGGAGGCTGGGCAGTCTAGATTTGACCAGCCGAGAGAACCTCTACAACAACCCTCAGTCTTCCCAAACCAGGAAAAACCAGCAGATTTCTCAGCATCAAAGGAATCATAAAGATTCAAATGCCAACTCTGATATCAGTGTCGTCACTGACGTATCCTCCCATTATAACACATGGTAACAGTGACCAAGTGCTAGTGAGAAGCTGTATGCCTCTGAAAGAACAATCCCAAGTGTTTCAAATACAAGCTTTAAATGTGAGATGAAGATATCAGGGATTGCACTGCTAAATCTAAACGAGTTTTCTTTCCGGATCCTTCAGGACAGGGGTGCCGAAACTCAGTCCTGGAGAGCAGCAGTCTTGCTGCTTTTTCAGGCCAACAAACCACATGTGGTCTCTGATTGGCTGAAGAGTACACACACCTGTTTTCCAGGTACAAATCAGCATGTAATTAAGAGGTGAAAACAAAAAGCAGCAGGACCCTGGCCTTCCAAGACCAGATTCTGAAGATCCTGCTTCAGACCAGTCCAGATGGGACAGAGGGAATGAGAAGCAGCAGTGCTCTACCGGTGTTTGTGCTGATTGACAGGTACGTCTACTGAAATATTAAATTAAATATTTCCCTGTTGGACATGCAATGTGTTTTTCTAAATCTGAAGCATTAAAACATGACAACGATTGAAACCACATAAATTTCCCCTCTTCCCTTTCCTTAACGAACCATATCATCCAATCCACTCTCCGCTCTGCAGTAATAATGCAGTATTTTCCTGGCCTGAGGAAACACACACACACACAGACACACGCACATATACACACACAGAGCATCTGCGAATGGCTTAAGCTGTTGGCGGATTTTACAGCCTGAGTGTCATCAAGAAAACTTCCTGTGATGTCAGCTGACCTTTAATGAGAACATAAGAGGTGTGTATTCCCAGAATAGTTCTGACTGTAAAATCATACAGATAATGAAGAACCAGCCACCTAGACAAACACAGAGGAAAGTGAGTCTTGCGGAGAGATAGGTAATGGGTTTCCAGGATTTTCTATCCTGCTGTGTCGCTCCCCAAGCTTACTTTGAAAGTCAAAGTAAGCTTTTAAGAAAGCAGTGCTGTCATTTTAAGAGAGCAGTGGCTGTATTTCATGGAGATATAAATGAGGAGTAAATAAACAATCGAGCGAACCACATTTTATGAAATAGCTGAACTGATGAAAAAGCTCTGAAAACGAATGATACTTCAACTGTAAGTATACACACAAAACACACAAACACAAAAACTGAGTTTTGTTTTTTTTTTTTTTGTTTTTTTTTTTTTAATTTTGGCATTTCCTTGTTTGCATTTATATTAAGCAAAGTGCATCTTATTTTTCTTTTTCTCATCAACACATTGCACAATACATAAATAATGATGCATATAAAACGTCTTCATATTTACACGTAATAATATATTTATATATAACATAAAATACATTTTAGCTTTTATTTCACTTAATTAAATCTTAGTCATTTATTAAACAAGTCATTGGGGAGGTTTTCTTTTTTTTTTTCCAAAACATCTTCTGAAGAACTTCTTCCTCACTCACAAAAACTGAAAAAAAAAAAAAAAAAGAGTCTGAAAGAAGGTAAGGGCTAGTCTGTGTCCATGGCGACCAAAGGAAAAAAAACAAGAGGTGGGGCTTGTTGCTATCGGTTGTTGAATATAACCTCCAGCCAGCAGGGGCAGCTGCTGATAAATTGTCTGGTGTAACACTGGCCCCAGCCCTTAACGAAACTGATCTGGACGGTGAAACCCGTCCGGGGTTGCTGCGTGAACTCGTGATCGTTGGGTCTCTGTAGACTGTTGGCCTTCTCGAAGTCGAAGGCCTTTATGGAGAAGCCGGGGAACACTTTGTGAACCAGTAGCGTCCGTGAGTCAGGATTGTCCAGTGTGGCTGACTTGATGAAGATAGGGTAGCAGCTGCGGTTATACACCCAGACGCCATCCTGCTCCCGCGTTAGCTGGATGCCGTAGCCGATCTTGGCCCGCACCATCTGAACCAACTGGCTCCTGTTGTCTGAGCTGAGCTGACCCAGGCAGAAGCCGTTCCCCTGAGGTAGGTCATAGAAGATGTCCAGGGAAGGCTCCTGGACCGAATAGAGCCGGCCAACACGGGTTTTCTCTTCCCAGTACGCCACCACACACCAGTGGGCCTGCTCACCTGACTCCTGAAGAGCCTGGGAATCTGTCAAAAGGAAGAGGAAAGAGAGACGAGGTTACAACACTGCACAAACACACACACACACACCAAGCACCAAGCCTGGTTATTACACCAATAAAGTTTGATAGAAGTAAAAGGTAAAAGTTCATAAAGTTCATTAAACGCTACAAAGAGAACAGAGAGCCATGAAAGAGTAGGGTAATGAACCAAAGAGGTCTGTAGAAGGAGTCTCTCATAACATCAAACCATCTCCCTAGAAACATCTTCCTTAATAACACCAAATATCATTTGCATCCTTAATTTCACCGTCCAAGAAAACAGCATAGGAATGTGTGGAATTTGCACTCGGGAAGCAGCCCAAAAACAGCACGGGGCAAGGAGCCACCAGGGCCTGTTTTCAGAGGCATTAATACTTATCTTCTGTCTGGCTCTTGTATTTTTGTTGTAGGCTGCTTAACAATGTTCTGACGTCAAGCTCACACATAAATCTGTCCAAATCACTGTTTTATGGCAAATCACTTCATTACACAACAGGAAATTATAAGTAATAGTTTGCATATAAAAAAGGCCAACAAGGAAATTTTTGTCTCTTTAGAGGCAAATAAAAAGCCAGGTTTGTCAGTTCCATGAGCCGTCTCTTCCAACAAGTGTTTCACTGGTACTTTGCACAAATCAGTGATCATTACACAACATCCAGTCCAAACTAACAGAAAGAGAGAGAGAGAGAGAGAAAGAGGTTGAATACGTGTGATGCCAATACTCCAAGCAACACATGAACACATGCAGTCCCTCCCTTTACTCTCAACATGGTCTAACTCTGTGTGTGTGTGTGTGTGTGTGAGTAGCTCTAAACTCCAGGCGCTCACAAACATGATGAGAGGAGACACTGGGAGGTACAATGCTAACTTCTTGTGTTTCCCTGAGCGGAGGGAGGAAAAAAAAGGCCAATGGTGGCTCTAGTTTCCTACCCCTAAACGTGCCTCCAGCCTCTCCAGCGCCATATCTCTATCCCACAGAACGCTGGCTCCAGGCTCCGCTGCACTGGAAGGTTGCGGGGAGGGAGGGAGGGAGGGGTGTGGGTGGGCTGAGAGGCGAGGAAGCCCAGCCAGGCACACAGCACAGAGAGAGAGAGAGAGAGGGAGGAGGCTTTTGGGTTTCTCTCACTCTCTCTCTTTCTCCTTTCTTTCTGTGTTTTTTATCTGTGCTACTTCTGCTTCCTCTTTTCCAATTCTAAGCCCTTCTAGCTTTTAATACCACAGTGGCCTCGATAGCAATACATATGTCTTAAACACATACACACACCAGTACACACACACGCTACAGAGAGAGAGAGAGAGAGAGAGATAAAGAGAGAAAGCTCTCAAAGTGAGCGGCAATTTAGAAGCCTGAGTGTGTTTTTCATCTTCGGTAAAGAAGAGATGTGAGGGGTTAAAGGGTTAAACTCCCAGCACCCTAAAGTCGTTTGGGCTCTCTTAGTTTGTTCTGCCTTCTCTCTCTCTCTCTCTCTCTCTCTCTCTCTTCCCCCCCCCCTCTCTCTTTCATCTTGTTGGGACAGCCAGTGTACCTAGTAATTTGGCAGGGCTGCAGAGAGGGGACAGGAGGTTAGGGTAATTGTGCTATATCTCTTATGACTGCTTGGCTCTGTTATTAGCTCAGGACCTAGCCTTCATTAGACAGTGGGGGAAAAAAAAGGCAGACGAGAGAAGAAGGGGGAAAAATTCTTTCTATAAAACAACAGGCCATTCGTTTCCTCTGTTTTGAAGGCACATGCTGAAGGAATTATTCTAAATCCCATTTTGTGGGCAAACAGGACAAACTTTTGTCTATTGCCTCAGAAAACTAAAACATGTGTACTCGGAGAAGATCTAAGCCAAATTTTTTGAGATTCGTTGTGCTTCTGCAACTTAAGGTTCCCACTCACAGCTCACCTGTAATGCTAGTCTATATGCTAATACACAGAGAGAGAGAGAGAGAGAGAGAGAGAGAGAGAGAGAGAGAGAGAGAGAGAGAGAGTGCCATGGCGTCTAGGGTCATTATACGGCTGCCTGTCTGGGCCTGTCATCACAGCTTGAAACCACTGAGCTATTTATCAGCCACACACACTCTTGTAGGCATTCACTTTAGTGCCTTTTCAGAGGGGGTAGGTTTCGTAGACATGCAAACACACACACACACACACAAGCACGGGCACAAGTAACTGCCAACCCAACATCGTTTTACTCAGAACTATTATGCTCTGTGCTTAAATAACATCCTCATGCAAAGCTTAGCTGGGTTGTTTTGTCTGTGATAGTAAATATAAAGGTACTAAGGCAGAGGTATTAGGTTCTGACTCCGCCAGGTCAGAAACAGTCCACTGTTGAATCACATTTACACAACCTTCATCACACATATCAGATCAGACCTGGACCTGGAACACTCAACCGGCAAAACACACAGCTCGTACTACAAAACTCTGAGCACACGCGTCTGTGTGTGTGTGTGTGTGTGTGTACGTGTCGCCAAGTTACCCGCCTGTCTCTCGCTCTTCCGCTGCCGTGACGCCCAGCTGACGAGACTATTTTAGCTGGTCTTGCGAACAGGTCGCCGTGACGACAGCATGGCTAGCATGCATTCCACAGTAACACAGTTAAATAAGATCATTAGGACTGAGCAAGAAACACTAGCAAGCTCAACAAACACACACGTACGCACAGAAGCACACGCACACACACACACACCCACAAAGAACTGAGAAAAGCCGAGGAAGACCATAATGTGCAGAACTCCATCTGTGGCAACGTGCTGGCCGTGGACTGTGTGTGTGTGTGTGTGTGTGTGTGTGTGTGTGTGTGTGTGTGTGTAAGTTCACAGCTTGTTCTAACAGCCCACGTGCCAACAGCAAATGGTGAAAAAACAGTACTGAGTACATACACACGCACACGCACACACACGCGCACACACACACACACACACACACTGGCTAACATTAGCCTTACACATCAGTCTCTACATCCTACTCAGGACCTACAGAATGTGTATGTAGGTTTGAGAACTCCTATCAGTTTGAGTCTATACATTCATATTCCTGCATAGACTATAGACTAATTGCACAAGTAGGCCTGAATGAAATTGTGTATTGCAGTGCGTGGATGTATATCAATTACTGCATGTCTGTATAGGTATGTGTTTATAGGTTACAGCTCATCTGTGTGTGAGTGTGAGTTACTGTTCGTTCTGCCCCCTGCCTGGCAGGATGTGTGTGTCCTCTTGTTGCAGACTCTATTTCGGGCGTCTCACTGCGACTAGCTGTCACCACGGCAGACGGGGTGACACCGCGGCCACTCTGCCCACCGACACACAGACGCCACACACGCTCCCCTCAACCCTCCAGCTTCTGTCTCTATCACACACACACACACACACACACACACACACACACACACACCAAAAAGGTAGGCTAGAGAAAGCCCTGCTTATCTGCTCTACTGAGTGGACAGTCCTACTGGCACCAGAAAGTCATTTCAACAAACTGGCTTTTTACGTTTTATCTCTTTGTTTCTTTCTTTCGTTCTTTCTTTTTCTCTCTCTTTCTCTCCCTTGGTGGCAGAGCGGTGCCTCCCTCTCTCCCTCCCTCCCTGCCTGCCTTCATTTCTGCCTTGCTTTTCTCTGCATGTTGTTTGTGTTGTTGCTGGCATCATTTCAAACAGGGTCTGAGGGATACTGCAGGAATGCAGCACAAAGGCCTCTCTCTCTCTCTCTCTCTCTCTTTTTCCCTTTCCCCCTCAACCACAGACCACTCCAAACTTTTAGTTAACATTAAGGGAAGCCAGCGGGGAGACAAAAAAACAACTCATTCCTTTTGAACAGACACACACTTTCAACGCAGGGGGTTTGTCACAGAGTGGGAGTTCAAACCCTATTGGCGTTTTTTTAGCCTCGGGTAACTACACCTAGCCTGCAGTCTATAAAGCCACCCCTCATTCTTTTGTTTGGTTTAAAACGTCTTCAAACATCTACATCCCATCAATGTAAATGGGAAAAAAAAAACAGGCCCTGAAAACCACTAAAATGATCGAGATAAGTGATGATAAATGAAATAATGCTGAAATAAGTTGATGGCAAACTTTACTCAATTAACTCATATAACTATATGAGCACTGAGGTCTTGTATCTTTTCTCTTTTTCAAGGTTATAGAATTTAAATAGGGAACCTAACATGGGGGTGTGTGTGGGGGGGGGCTGAGGGGGTAGGCTCCAGAGTCTGGACGTTGCGTCCATGCAAGCTGAACCTATTGGAAACAGGCGTGGGGTGGCGGGGTGGGGAGCCAGAGAGGAGGGGGAAGGCGTCCTGGGAGGCGCAGGACTGGAGACAGCAAGCAGTCTGAAAAAGTTAATGATTACTTCTGTCTGACTCCACACACGCTGCCGATCGTTACTATTCCTGGATGTACCCACACACACACACAAACGCTCACACACGCACACACACAGAATTTCTGTTCATGGTCCAGACGGTTTAACCTTCAATTCAGGGTATAAAGGACCAACAATGATAAACTCACAGTCATATACTAACACAGGCACATAGAGGACAAGTTTTATACTTGTTGATCTCAGTCACCATGGTTAATATTTGGTGTAACAGAGATGAGGTGGTTTTCTCCGTCTCTCTCCCCAGGGAAAGTGCACCCTGCGTCGGGTAGCTCATGTCTTAATGCTCCCCGTCCTAAGCACGGACAATGTGGGACAGGTCTCAGGCTCCGACACTCACAATACCTCATTCAAGCCAGGGCACGTCTGCACGCCCTGGGTCAAAGGTCACTGATTTTTTTCTCCTTTCTGTAGCTTTTCTCTGTTTGACCACAATGCAAAAGGGACACACGCTGGCTGAAACCAAACGTTGCCACACAAAAGACTCCAAGAGAGTCCCAAACAAACAGACTTATACATCAACATTGATGTTTCTATAATTACAGGAACTGAAAAGTTAAGCACATGTACAGCTGTGCTTAAATGCAACACCTCTATCTTGCCTTGAAAGCTAATGCCGTGAGAAATTCCATGACCCCCCCCCCCCCCCCCCCCCCCCCCCCCGCCCCAATCTCAATTTAGAGGGAAGGGTCAGTCTTTTAGCTGGAATAACAGAGGTAAACTGGCGGGGGGGATGTCCTGACTGATTTAATTAGAGGAGTGTAAGTTGATAATAATGATAAGGTCTAAGGAAGGTCTCACACACTCCTGCCCTCACACACTCCTCTGGCTCTTTGACTGTGTGTGTGTGTGTGTGTGTGTGTGTGTGTGTGTGTGTGTGCATCTTACAGGGGCGGCAACACTGTTATTGCCCTTCTATAAATATTATCTTTCTCTCCAAGCTTCAATGTCTTAAACGACAATCTCCTGAGAGGCATTCCCCTGCAATTAGCCAAGCTAAACTCCACACAGTCTAAACACTGAGAGAAGAGTTCGAATGGGGCAGAGAGGAGGAAAGGAGGAGTGGGCCAGAGAGAGAGAGAGAGAGAGAGAGAGAGAGAGAGGGAGAGGGAGGGGGGGGCACTGTGAGTTCAAGAGAGTTTGTGAGATAGGCAGAGACAGACAGAACGAGAATTGCAGAGAGACAGAGATAGAGAGAGGTGTTTCGTGACAACATGGCTTTGTTTGCGGGTCCTGTCCCCGTAGGATGTCTGTTAGAGGGGGCATAACGGAAATTGCCAATTAGGAAAAGGGGCATTACATAAGGACAAGATGCCTGTCTGCCCACTGCCCTGTTAGACAGGAAATGCACACACACAGTCCATAGGAAACCATTCAACACAGAGGAAATACTTGACTTTTCCTTCATTGTTTACTAGTACACAAAACACTATGAGAGCACTTTTTTTTAACACAGGGGCTGTTTTGTTCATTGTTAGCTATTTCAGAATCAAACCTTTTAATAACACAGCAAACTTCAAACATGCAAAGACTCTATCTGCTGATTGGACTATTTGTGAAGCGCTTGCCAAAGTTGGTCCCCTGCTGAAGAGTTGGCATAAATGAATGAGTCTCCAAACACAAAGGGAGTGCCCACTCCTGCCAACATATGTTGTTGGACAAAGGTCACTGACATAACGGTCCCCTCCCTCGACCAATAAAAAACGTCTCATGCGCGGTTACGTAACGCTCCTTGGCAAATCGCGTCACTTGGCTCATAATTATGGCTCCTCCGTTCTTCCTGCTTCGGTGACCAAGACGTTTTGCCCAACGTTCTGCTGGGGGGTTTGGCGTCGCCCACGGCGACCTCTTCTACGGCTCACTCCCGCCCCGTCTTTATGACACCGTCATAATCCCAGTTCAAAATCACCTTCGCTCCATCTTCTGCCCTTCCGCACAGGCAGTGTAAACAAACAGGAGCAAAGCGGAAAGCTTTGGCACCTCAGGTGATGATGTCATAAACACTGCAGGGCCCCTCTAAGTATTGTGCCCATCCCTGTAAGAGTCACACACACACACACACTAAAACACGCCGGACAGAACAACCGCCGGCATTGTTGCAAGTCCGGACTGTCACGCATCTCCGTGGGAACGGAACCAACGCCGTGGCTACAGTTAACCAGTCAGGCAAGTCGGGTGAAGCGTGTTTACTGTGGTGTGTGTGTGGGGTTTTTTGTTTTTCCTCTCTCTCTCCCTCTCTTTCTGTCTCCTCTAAATGATGATGATTATTAATTATAATCTATGTCTCCGGAGTACCGCAAACCTATCATTTTCCACAAGAGACGGCGGAGAGGCACAGACAGACTGGAGACCTTGCAATGAAGAGAAGAATGATGAAACAGTGATGCATGAGTGGATGATAAAGCTGTTTTAACCTGACTTTCATACACAGATAACCTGCTCCAACTCATTACACGTGAATGGTTGATGGGTTTGGTCTGGAAACACCATCGGCTGTCATATTAAAGGATGTGAATATGTCAAAAAAAACACACACTTTCACATGCACTGTACAATCTACCAACCCTACATATATATGTACACACACTACGCACACATTTACACACACGCGCGATCTCACACACACACACACACACACACAGAATCAGGAATGTTCCCCTCTCTTTTGATCATCTATCATACAATAGGTTATGTGAGGGGCCGCTGCTTTAGAGCACCAGGGCTAAACAATGGTCATCTTGTTCTCTACCTCCCTCCATCCCT
The DNA here is from genome assembly GCF_902362185.1 of Chanos chanos. Taxonomy (NCBI): domain Eukaryota; kingdom Metazoa; phylum Chordata; class Actinopteri; order Gonorynchiformes; family Chanidae; genus Chanos; species Chanos chanos. The sequence goes on from NC_044497.1 coordinate 47,227,354, forward strand.
CCATCCCTCCATCTCTCCATCTCTCCCTATTCCCTGGCCCACCCTGCACCATGCTGTCGGTAAAAGCTCTGTAAATGTTGGCTGTGTTTGCGTGCGGGAGTGGAACTGGGGAAAGGAAACACTGAGGCTTATTAATATTGTTGTGGTTTTGGAGAGAAGCCTTCTAGAGAGCAGAACTGGCTTCATTTTCAGAAAAACTCTCTCTCGCACACTTTCTCTTTCTCTCTCTCTCTCCCTCACTTTCTCTCTCGCTCTCTCTCTTTTCATAGCTGCTTACAGCCTCTTAGGGAAAGCCGGCTCCACGGAACTGTAAGACAGTTTCAAAGTTTGCATCTAACTTCCAACTCTCTTTCTCTCTCATATCCTTTTCTGCAACTTTTGTTGTGTTTAAGATCCTTCTCTATCCTCTGTCATTTTCTCCACTGTACTCTTTCTGTCTTTATAACCCCCCTCTCTCACTCTCTCTTTCTTTCTCTGCTGTTTTTCCAGATTTATGCAGCATAATGACACAGGGCGGGGAAGCCACGGCTGGCCAAAACCAAAATTAACTACCCGCCAACTGCCTGCTTGGCTATGGGGTTTGGAGAGGAAGTGGAAAGTAATGAAAGATCCTTGCTCAAGTCCACAGAGCAGAGCTGCTGCAGCTCTAAAATGACAGAGAACTCCCTCTGACCCTGCCTTTGAGTGCTGAGGAAAAATACGAAGAAAAAAAGTAAAAAAAAAAAAAAAGTACAACTGTAAGCTCAATTCGAAGTTTTCTTAAACTGACTTCTGAGGTGTTCTTCTGTTGTGAATGTTTGCTTTCCATTTTCAGGAGGCCACAGCAACCTTTCCTGCCCAATGCTTTTTCCTCAAAGAAATGATGTCATTTCCTGTGTGGCCTTTTCCGTCTTGGCTAACCCAAACAACTCAGGAATGAGCTTTGGGGGGGGGGGGGGGGGCAATCGAGCTTAAGCGACAATGGCCATTTTCTCCGGCTTTCTCCCGAAAGACAAGACGAGCCGACAGAGACTTCGCTCGGTTCTAACGGACCGACAGTTTGAAGAGAGTATGCAAGGACGTGTTTAATTCCCCCTCAGTCAGTACCAAATAAGTATTACAAGCCTCTAATGGGGTTCCAGTGTATAAACACGGGCGAGCACTGGACACTCAACAGGTGAATAGCCAATTTGTATATCTCAGTCTTCACTAAATGTCATTACCCATCAGCCACAGTGCATATCATACAAACCCTGGCAGAAACAATCAGCAACATGAAGCACATTAGGAGCAGCCAGTGTTTGTAGGTGTGCTAGTTCTAGCACTGGTGGCAGATTGGGTTTTAATACAGCAGCCCAAGTTAAATTTACCCATTAGGAGGAAATGGCAGTGTGACAGTAGGCTTTAGTCCAGGGCTCTGCGTGGGTCATTCTAGCCTGTCTGAGTGCCAAAGCTACTGCCCTCCGTTAGTGAGGGGGGGAAGAGCCTATCCCCTTTCACTGATCCCCCACCCCAAACACACACACACACAAACACACCATCTCCAGGGTCACCCAGCGCCGGCACCAGCCCACATGCCACACCCGTCTTCCACCTCTGATTCCACTCTCCCACTCTTCATCCTCCTCTCCACTCTCTCGCATGCACGCGCGCACGCGCACACACACACACACACACACACACACACACACACACACACACACAGAAGATAAAGATACCCCTGGCTCTAGCGTTAGATTCCCCCAGTCAGAGGAGTATACCCTGGCTGCTGTACCTGCATTTCTAATCTGCCACTGTGACCTGATTAAATGCTGAAGCTCTATAGCCAAAGCCACATCCACTGAGAAAGGCATCCAGCTATGAGTCCTTCATCTGTCTCCATTACGCATGGTTTCAGATGCCAAGAAAGACTCACGGAAACGTTCAAACTAAGAAACAAACACCGCATACTCTATCAGAGGCATCCTCAAAGAGCATAAAACATGGTTCTTAGAGTAATCAAAAAACGTCTCAAATTCAAGTCCATTTAAGAGTGGACTAGTGAGGGAAAAGGAGACCTAAAGGAGTGAGTGTAAGGGCAGGCAGGGCTAAGATGAACTGGAAATAGGAGAACCAAGAGTTCCAGCTGGCCACATTCAACTGTCTGTCTGTCTCTGTTTCTCTCTCTCTCTCTCTCTATCTCTCACACCCCCCATCTCTGGCTGTATCTGACGCAGAAACAGAAAGACAAGCTGTAGCGCTGTTTGTCTGGCTGAAGGCCCACTCTGCATGGCAGCTTGTCCCTGTCATATCGAGGTTAACTCTTAATAACCCTGACATTCCAGGACAGACATCACAGCTTCCTCATACAATAATCCTGCTTTGGCCTAGACACACACACACACGCACATACACACACATGCACGCACGCACACACACGCCCATGTACACACAGGGTGGCAAAAAAAAAAAAAACTGTATAAAAAGCTACGTTGTTTATTTTTGTTGTTGATTACATTTTGAAAACATTTCTTTCAAGCCTCTGCCAAAATTACTGTTTAGACGCACTGTACTTCCATTTTAACTACAGGTGAGCTATTTCCAAAATGGCATAATTACAGCCGGTTTTGATGATTATTTAATTAACGGTTAGCATATCTGTTATTTTAGCCTCACGGGAAGTCAACGCTCTTTTTTTTTTTTTTCATTTATTTACCATACATATCGAGGGGGAACAGAGAGACTGGTTTTAGTTTAGCTGGTATTTTCCACTAGGCTGCAAACAACCTCTTTTTAAACACACAAACTCTCACACAGACACACGCACACGCACGCATGCACGGCCACTGAAACGTAATAACACGGTTTGTTTGTTCAGCAGCACACAGCAGGATTAGAGAAAAAACAGAGGAATTCTTATGGTGAAATAGTATGTAATCAAATCACAAGTCAAAAAAAAATCTA
>NC_044497.1:47232775-47452775 GCF_902362185.1 Chanos chanos
TCTAAGGCAAACAACTTTTTTTCCTGTTTGGATTGTATTAAACAAGCCAGCATGAAGAAGAAAGAACGAAAGAGGGGAAAAAAGAAGAGCAGAGCGCTTGTTCAAAGGGTCCTGGAGGAGGATCTCTAAACACATGGCATGGCTCTCTTTCTGTATGACTACAGGGGATAAAGGGGCTCCCTAAAGCGATGGCAGCATGAAAGAAAATAAGGGAGGAGGAGAGAGAGAGAGAGAGAGAGAGAGAGAGAGAGAGAGAGAGAAGAATTGGGGCTTACCTGAAAGCCCCACAGGGGCTGAGTATGTTGTTCCCCCAGTTTCAGTGGAAGTAGGCACAGAGTCTGGAGAATCTGGGGGAGAGAGAGAGAGAGAGAGAGAGAGAGAGAGAGAGTGAGCAGCTGCAAAGCTGTCGATCACAGCATGAAATCAATGCCTAATGAAGACAGGGAAGAGTCCTAGTCAATCCCCTCTAACTCCACTGCAACACACACACACACACAGCTGACTTCTTTATTAATACTGTATTTGGCTAATGAACAGGCCAGTGAACTCTCTAGGACGAGGACAGTAGGTCAGTGAGGCCTCGAAACTTGGCTTTTTTGTTTGGGTAGCTCAGAAACATTTAGCATTCACTCCTTATCTCAACAACAAAAAACATTTCCAGCTAAACACTTTTACATTTTCATTCTTCTTTTTGCTTTGACGATGTATAGCACAGTGCACAAATATGGGGGAAAAAAAACCTTCTTTGAGGAAAAAGAAAGTATAGCACAAAAAACAAAAGCCTTCAGAGTCACAGCATGTCATCCCTAATAGGAATAGAGAGATTAGCAGGATACACTCCATCAAACCAAAAACAATGAGAGAGACAGGAAATGGTCTCAGCCTTGAGAACTGTGTACAGTAAATTTTCTAAATGGCAGGCGAGCAGACATAGGAAACCCCTTCCCCGGTGCGCTTGCTCTCTCTCTCTCTCTTTCTCTCCCTCCCTTTTTTTGCACTAGATTAACCCTTAATTCATCATCACATGATGTCCTCAAAGTCTTTCCTGAAGGAGACATCAGGACAAGGAATTCTCAAGTAGTTAACTTCTGAGGAGAGGTACGGAACTTTTCCAATCAAACACACAGACAGAGTGTGGCTCCACAGTCATTCCGGCTTTAGGATAATGACACATTCCATTCATCCTATGTCAACTCTCTCAACACCACACCCTCCCACCCCACAGACCAATCAGGTAACTCTTACAAGCTGTCATTTTGAGGCACAATACTCATTGAGAACTTTGAACAGGGTTTTGAGGCTTTGAACACATTTTATGTCTGTGTTATGAATATGATGAGTTTTACATTTACAACCCTGTGTTCTGTATCCAAAACCCTTAAGAAGTGGATTTTCAGCTCAATGATGAACAGATGAGCTGGATGCTTTTGAAATGGCTCTGTGTTTGGGACCAGGCCCGGTTCCGGTCAGTCTCTCTGAAGCAGTTGCCTGTGCGGCAGTTGAACCAGCTTTAAGCACGGTCGCTGGCGTGTGGTCAGTCCTAACGAGATGCATGGTCAAACCCTGAGACTCTTTCATTGGCTTCCAGGACAGGGCTGGTTTCCTGGGCACATTTCAGTGACCGCAGGCCAAAGGTATGCCCCTCCAGAGTTCCAGAGAGAGAGCGACGGAGAGAGTAAAAGAGAGAGAGAAAGACAGGGAGTGAGAGAGGGAAGGAGAGAAAAAAAGGAAAGAGCAAGTGAGAGACAGAAAGAGAGAAAATGTCTTTGTGGGTAAATAGAATGGTCCATTTGGTGATAGAGGAAGAATGAGATTAGGCTAAACGTGCGACAGATTTTGTGTGCGTGAGAGAGAGACAGAAATAGAGAGGGGGGGGGGGACTTCAAACACTTGATGATCTGTTTTCCAGGGAATGAAAACAAACTGGTGTTTTATGATGGCTGCCTTGATACTGACCCTCTTTGGCTACACAGGGAGACAGGCTGACATGTCCCCCTGATTCCTGACTCTTCTTTTCTCTCTTTCTTTCTCTCTCTTCCTCACGCGCTTGTTCTCTCTCTGATCCCAACTGTCTCCTCTAATTTACAGAATCCAGTCTGAGAAATACACTCTCTTTTGAAGTTTCTCATAATTTGTTTTTTGCTCTCGACTAGAATTATTACGTTACAAACTGAAGGAAGGAACACACTTAAAGACTACTCCACCGGTCTCCATGTTACTCAGAACACACACTCAGTGATATTGGAGCGAGGGAGAGAGAGAGCAAGAGAGCGAGAGCGAGAGAGATAGAGAGAGAGAGAGAGAAAGAGAGAGAGAGAGAGAGAGAGAGAGAGAAAGAGAGAGAGAGAGAGAGAGAGAGAGAGAGAGAGAGAGAAGCCTCTCTCTGGATTGGGCAGACGGGGTTAAAGGCCTTCTCTGTCTATGAGTGCACAGTGTGCGTTCTGCTCTCTCCTGACGTGGCAGACTGTTAAAGCTAACTGACCACTGTGTTTCATGGTCTAAGGAAGACTCTCCTAAAAATATACTCCCCACCTCTCTCTGACCTCTGCTTCTCCCCCCAGCCCAGTCTCCACCAGAGACTAGAGCAGAACAACAAACTACACATGTCAACTGCATTTCTGTAAGGCTCAGACCATGGTTACACACTCTGATTAAATAGAATCCAACCAGTGCCTCAAATTCAAAAGAATATGTTGAAAATAAAATACCTTTTTATAAAATAGTTACAAAATTATACATTTGGCAGTGTTTTGCCTTGGGGTAAATAATCTTCTCTTTTTATATCATCCAAACCATGAATAAAGCACTTTTTTTTTTGTTTTGGTTTGGTTTTCTTTGATTAACCCCAGAAGCGATTGATATGCAAACTACAGATGACAACAACATGTTCTTCGCAAATAGCTGCTAACGGTGTGTGACAGCAACCCTAGTAACAGACAGAATTACTGTGTGTGTGTGTGTATCTGTGTGTGTGTGTAAGAGAGAGAGAGAGAGAGAGAGAAAGTTTCCTGTCGCTGACAGGGAATATCCCCCTCTCTGGACTCATCTGTCTCTGACACATCTGCTACAAAGCAGCCTCTGCGAGTGAATGAGCTAACTCTCCACCGCCTGCCTCTATTGTTCTATTAATATCTCTCTCTCTTTCTCTCTCTCTCTCCCTCTCTCTCACAACAACACACACACACACACACACACACACACACTCAGAGAACACAGAGCAGTGGTCTTCGAAGAATCGCAGCTGTGGCGACAAATTACTTCCTCTCACACGAGGCACTCTCTCTTTCAATGAAATTGTTGACAGGAATTTCTTGTATCTTATTGTTTTGCCTCCTCATCCTCTCTCGCTCTCTCTCTTTCTTATTCTCTCTCTCTCTCTCTCTTGCTCTCTGCCAGATGACGGCAGTGTTGTGGGATTTAAGATGAGTTCCTATCACTCATTAGGGGAATATATTCCAGAAAAATACTGAAGGATTACATGGAACCCTCTGAACAACCTCACAGGAAACATTCTCCCCAACTAGGTTTTCCTCCACAGCCGAGGTCACGGTGGTGTCCCACCTTTGATCTTTCCAAAAAAAAACCCAAAAGAGACTGATTCATAAAACGCTTCAAATGAGTCACGCAGTACTCATGATGCAAAGAAAGCCAATGAGTGATTCAAACAGCCGCAAATTGCCTTACTCACATTTTCTCCTGATTTACGCTGAAAAAAACAGATCAACACAGCAATGTCTATCAGAACTGAACAACGTATGGGATCCCAGGATTATTTAAAAAAAGAACAACGAGACAAGTGAAATTCAATATTCAAGAGTCCACAGATCGAAGGATGTTTCTACAACTTAACACTAACAGACATTTTGAGGTCCATAAACGTTAAGGGTTTTTTTTTCAGTTTTGAACCATGAAATACTGCATGACTGAAATAATAACAATTATTATATGGTCATTATCTGAGACACACAAAAGGAAACGAATCAAGGCTTCAAGCTAGGATGAACCTTAAAAGGCCCCAGCAAACCATAACAATCCCTTAACATACCTTATTTGGCAAACATATACAGCGTGTATCTAAGGTAAGAGCTATCCCAAATATTTCACATCAGGTCAGAGATAATAACAAGTCTGCACGCACAAACAGAGGAGGGAGACAGAGAGAGAGAGACAGTGAGACACGTACAGACACTCCCAAAACCTCAGCCATCCACAGATTAATTCAACAGATAAAACACGGCTCCAAAAATCTTTCTGCGTTTCCCCCAGCACGATCCACATTTCCGATTTCCTCCAAAGCCGCTAGCCCCCCCTCTACAGACACAGGCTGTCCCCAGTGCCTTCCCTGTCCCCTCCCCTCTCTGATCCCAAAACTGCTATGCCAGTGCTGCTTATCTGTTCTGCCAAGTCAACCCTCCAGCCAAAAGTTTGTGCAGACAACCACTCCAGAGCTGGTGCCAGGCTGCAAAGAGCTCTGGCCTTGGCCAATGTCCATTCTATTGCAGGGGCCTATTGCAGTGTCCATTCTATGGCAGGCACGCGGCAGTATGCTCTTCAAAAATCGCCAAATATCACAGAGAATCACTGTCTAAAACACAACTGCACCGAATGTGTGAGCTTTCCAATTTAAGGATTGTTTCTGATTTTCAGTTACAGACAAATAAAGGGAATTACTTGCATTCCAGTTTCTTAGAGCAAGAAAAAGAGGGAATCGAGCCTACTACAACACATTTTTGTTGTGTTTTATTTGTTTATTTTTAATTCACAACAATAATCAAAAGGAATTGATGTGGTGAAATTATTAAGAGGTACATTAAAATATTGATTCAACGCAGATGGTTAAAAGAAATATTTATATGTTAGAAGAAGTTGTGTACAATGTTCTTTGTCAACGTGTTACATTTAACGAATTCAGATGTGTTCAGGAATAACAGCGTCACAAGCTGACAATTAAAGAGTGATAAAACTTACCGGGTGGTTTAAGAAAATCCATTGGATATCGGGAATAAGGGGGAGGGGGCGACTCTGTAAGACAGAGAAAAGACAGGCCATGAGAAAAAGCGGAGCAGATAGAAACTTATGATAACAGTTGGCATTCTTTTGGAAAACTGTTTGTCTTAGCCGTGCGGGTTGGAGGCAGGGCAGCGGGGCGGCGATTGCCTTGATATTTAGCTGAGAGATAAACACGGGGCCGCCTGGCGCCAGACTCCCCGGCTATCTGCGAATAAGGCGGCGAGAGATACGGGCCTCTTTTGGCTCGGCAGACGACACTCTAATCGTTGCAAACTAACTTTATCCAGAGTTGACCGAGACCAGTGGACCATCTAACAAGTTGATCATTAATAATATAACAGTCTAGAAGTTTAACAGGTCAAAATCATTTCTTTATCGACAAAATAAGACACACGTGTAAAAACACACGCTTATAGTTTACAACGCTGGTACAAACCCTTCAATATTAACAGTCTTAAAAGGCAATTCCATTGCTTCCATGTTCCATAGATAATTTTTTATACGCATGTTGAAGACCTGGATTACAACTGTAATTCCTTGATCTTAACGGTTCTCTTTATGAGAAAATATAATCACATAAAATAATTTAAATGCAGTGCTTTGTGAAGGTGAAAATCTGAAGACAACACAAACATTAACTCTAGATGGAACCATCAGACTACGTCGAGTTAATCAATGAAACGCTTAAAACTTAAAATCGTTGATCACAACGGAAGGAAACAACCTGGGAGCTCAAAGACGTTCGATTTGTTTCACTCTGCCCATATGCTCGGTCTAAGCCTGGAAATATTACCGAAAACCGCAAAGTATTTTCATTTTAAACCAACCGGCAAACTTTCGTCTTTTGCCTGAGGTAATCGTTTAAAGAGGTTCAATGCCAAGACAGCCTAAGCTTGTAGTTCAATAATGCAACTAATATAGTCCACCGCTGCGGTGGAAATACTTGCGCGATTTCATACAATGTTACACCTTTGCTACTAAACATATTACATCAATCACAATATTACAGAAACAAGCTACAAAACAGCGGAGAATGTTATTAATTTTTCAAAGAGGGATCCAAACTTACCTAGTTCACAAAGCCTACTCATGTGATGCGGATTGCAGCAAACGAGTTCTGGGTTAATTTTCCCATAGGATTCACAGCAAGATAGCCTCTTTAATTCCGAGGAGTGTCTGAGATCCGGCCACCTGAACACTTTGTAAAGCAGCAAAGGAAGGGAATAAGACTGTTGACCCAATTTGGTGTCCACTTTGCTGGGTAGGAGAAGACAGGGGCTCCTAGCACCCCCCTTCGACTCTACCGCTTGCAAGAGCACCTCTAATTGTTTCTCTTTGATTTTTTTCAGGATCGAATGGGTCAATGCTTTCAATTCAGCCTCTGTTCCGGGGTTAGATTTGGCAGCCTTAGTAGATTTACCCATGCAGCAACCCCCGGATCCATGCGTTCTACTATCCGCCTCCCCGTCGCCCTCGACGGGCGCGCGGCTCCTCCAGAGTCGCCGGACGAGCCCCGATCGTTTGGTCCTGAACATGCGGGACGAAAAGAGGGTTTCCCGGCTAAAAAACGAGCATGATGTCCGCAAATCATGAAGATTCCGGGATCCGAGTCCAGGCAATGACAAGCAGCCTGAGATAATATGATGGAAAAACGGGGAACAAGAGAAGCAAAGGCAATCTGTAGCATACGCCAGTCTTTAATTTGGAAAAAAAAGTAAACCCCACAAAAAATAATGTAATGTACTTCTTGGGGCTTTTCTGTACAGCACCACTTAATATCACTGTTTGAAATGGTACCTGATAACAAATGAGAGTTTAAAAATTATGGTCGTTTAAACGTGGCTGGCAGTACAAGACTAAATTGGGAGAGCAGCAGCAGATAAACTGTGACCGGTTTTGGGTGCTAAATGGAAACCCAATTAACGCTTCATCCGTAATGTTCCTTCCTAAATGTTTGAAAACATCATATAAAGTATACGCAGCCTAAATGATGCCGATTAACGTCTGTAAGTCTGACGTTATCTCTAGACTGTAAATAAGAATAAACTGCTAGTTGAAAACAGATCCATTGAAAGCCAAGCTCGTCCTGGTTTTCTTCACAAATAATCCACACAATCCTTGATCCGATTTCAAACATTTAAGGTCTAACAAAGCCTGTTGTCCGTCTATTTCTCCTCTTTCTTCCAAATTTTATATCCGTCGACTCATGCTGTAATCTTCAACGTGCACTGGACTCAAACATATTCAGGGAATTCTAAATGTTCTCTCCCAACAGATCCAGAAAGGCTTAAGCAAATCCACGGCTGACCCGACGAAGTGCCTTATAAAAATCTGCACGACTTTAATAGTTGGCGTTTCCGACAGAATACTGCACAGACCCTTCGCTTGTGTCCGTTTTACAAATGCTGCATATCAAATATCCGTATTTTGATCATCCAGCTCCTCTCAGCACGAAGTTTCTGTGTCTGGCTAACGTGCGAATCGAACAGCGACAAAGAGATGATGCGATCTTCAGTAAAGGTCTGAGAATGACGCGAATAGCTCGTGTGCCCTTGCCTTCTCTCACTCGCTATCTCCCTCTCTCTCTCCGACTCTCAGTGCTCCTGGCTGTCTCCAGTGCGCATTGGCGCGCCCCGTCACGTGGTTGTCTAGACACCCTGTCGCTTTAAAAAAAGTGATTGTGTTGCGCAAACAAGAGATCAAGTAGCTTACAACCAGAGAAGTAGGTTTGTGAAGAGAGTTTCCATCTTACTAAAGTTCTAAAACTTATCAACGCTGTACAGTGAAATTGGCCTGAAAGGACATAACGTTTGTTCCCAAATGTGGTTTCTGTTTCTATCATTTGTCTGAAGCAGACAAACTTTTTTTGAACGGGGTACGGGAAGGGGAGGGAAGGGGTCACAGAGGCGCCAGGTTTACAGGTAGGAATATTTAGAATGATATCTCTCACTATCATCAAATAGGTTCTCCACATTCATGTTGACATTGTTAGAGTGTAGGATAATATTACAATGTTATTTACCAGTGAGATCTTTCTGACTACATAGGGAAACATTTTTCCTTGGACATAAAAACGATTTTAAAAAACGAAGCCACCGGAATTAAAATGGTTTTGCTACAAGACAGTAACACTAAAAATATATAAAAGTCAAAATGTAATTTGATTCAAAATTGCACCTGTGTAGTTGTGTGTCTTAATATAATAATAATAATAATAATAATAATAATAATAATAATAATAATAAAGTCTAATGTTGCATTCATCCGTGTGTTCTATGAACTGCTGCCGCCTTCTGGTTGGATACAAACTTTGGCTCGTGCGTGTCCTGCGTTTTCAGACCTTCCTTCTGCAGGCATCGTATAATTTCAAGACTACGTTACTTTTGCTCTGCCTGTTAATTTCGAAATCTGTTATAACTCATGCTTTTAAGCAAACTGCTGACAAAAAACCTTGCTAATATTCGGCGTAGGGACCAAGACGGTCTAGTCAAATACCGCGTATCAGTTTAATTGTATCGCTTACAGCACCAGGGTGAGAGACAAGGGAGTAAAGACTGACTTATTAACGGACACTTTTAGAATGTTAGGACTGCCCGTCACTCCAAACCTTGTCCTCTTCCTAAACGACAACCCATTAACAGTTGCTGTCAACCTTGCGAATTGCCTATTAATAACTCTTCTGCGCTGTTCTACAAGAGCGGACTTTGAATTGATTTGTGATGCCTCTTTGAGGCTAAAAGGATCATCATCTTCCAAAGAATTTGCAACTGCAGTGAAACACGGTTAAAGACTTCCCCCACGTTTCCTTTTGGATATTATACTAGGTACTGGGATGTCAAAATGTTTACGCCCACGAAGAATACAGGCGATGATTCAGGAGCTCTCTGTGATGTTAGTAAATTGAAGCTGTAGATTATTTTGTCAAAAAAAAAAAGACGTGAGAAAAAAAGAGGAATTGGCTCAGACAGTAACCAAATGATTCTTCATGATATTGTTGCTGTGACAAAGTTAAAAAATAATAATAATGAGGGAACCTAGATAACATCTGGCTCTTTAAGCGACCGCAGTAGACAGAGCGCTCTTGTGTGGGAGCAGAATGCCGCTGTAGCCTAATTGTGTCCTAGACAGTAGGGCAGGCGTAGTATGTTAATTTGGGTGCCAGTCAGTGTCGCTGCAGGGCAAAGGGATGGATGATAATGACGATGGGCTATGTGTGTTCGAGAGGCGCCGCCAGTCAATGGCTCAGCCCCATTGTTCGCAGATTCCCCACTGGCGCCGCACAAGAGCCTAAACCCAACCAGCAGCTCTCGACATTTTAAGGTAGTCTGGAAGTAATCACACGCCGACGCTAACAGAAAATGAGAACATCGCCTTTGAGCTATCGATGTGGAGTCAAGTCAATTCGTCAGACCCGAGGAAGTATCTCATCAACGGACAGAGTCTACTGTCGGAAGAGTTTGTTTTCTTTTTTACTTTTTTCCAACTCGTGAACTCCTTTTATACGCCTACACCATTCCTATGCAAATATAAACAAAGAAGTAACTCACTAGACTTTTTGACTCGTGTCCAACTGAAGCGAATTAAATTAAAAAGAAACCCATAATGGTTGTTGTGTCTGTGGGATCTTGTGGGCTCTGGGCTTGAAATGCTGGAATGTGCAGTTACTTTCTAATTAATTGCTCTGGCGACACAAGTAAAGTTCAAATAATAATGTGTGTTATTTCTTATAATGCAGTTTAAGATCAGTGGAATGTCAATAAAGTAATTCTTTGAAAAGTTTTAAAAAGGATCTCTATTAATTTTGGCCTTTTTATTTGTTCGTTTGTTTTTTTTAAAGGTTGTAACCAATCTGCCCTCAGGTAACAAGGTTTGGAGGCTGGCTTGCAAGAATGAGGAAAAACTATAATTGTTTTCTGTGAAGTTAACATTGTCCGTTCAACAACTCCTCATTACAAGGAGACATTTTTTTCCCCACAATGTTATTATAGTTTATTACAGTACACATGAGTGCAGTGAATGGTAATGTTAATGGTTTGCATTTCGGTTCAGTTGACATAGTTTAACACAGTGACATGAGTGAGATTCATCTCAGCTCTTGGGAACTGGCAAATATTTGGCCATTTCAGGAGAAAAATGCACATTGAAGCATTATCGATTATTCCCAGTCGACTCCAGATATTGGTGACTTGTTAAATTAGGAGTTTCAGTGAAGGGTTCATGAGAATGCTGTAGGTCAGATGACTCAACCACACCCTTATGTAGGACGGAATAACAGTAAGCACTACATGTGTATATATCTATCCTTTTCTCTATCTATCTATGTATACATTGTGTGTGTGTGTGTGTATATATATATATATATATATATATATATATATATATATACATATATATATATATATACATACAGGAGGTGACTTGTTACTTTTTAACAGGGGGATGGGGGATAGCCCAATGGTCACTGACACTACTCTATAGAGTATATATATATAAGTGTTGCTTCCTTCCACTCTTCATCTAGATAAACTATGTCAGGATCGATCTTAGGGGACAGACACTCTTAAAAAGACACGTTCCTGGAGGATTTGGTTTAACGTCTGATTCACTGTCATGTTTCTGTATGTTAAACCTGAAGCCCCGGTGTATTCGCAAAGGCTTGGAGTAAAAACATGAACCAGCAGAGCAGTACACTTCATGCATTCCCCATAAAAGAAGAGTTGTATTCTTTCAGTTCATGGGTTTTTTTTTTTTTTGCTTTTCCTAATCCTAGGATCAGAGTTGGGGCAGCCCTGAGCTCAGACTCCAGACGGGACTTGAACTGACTGTGAATAGTTCACAGGATGCTGGTTGATCCTAATACCATTGATGAGGTGTGATTAAGGTGCCTTTGTTTTATCAGTTCAGGGGCAGAACAAACAGAAACCAACAGAAACCAGCCTGAGAGGAGTAGGAAGAGGGCATAAATGTTCGAGAAGCGCATGATTTAAAGGCGGGGTTTGCAACTATGTGAATAGGATAAAATTTTAACTGAATGTAAAAATTTAAGGTTACAGCAGAGGAGTTTGGGAAAACATATGTATTATTTTGAAACAGGCCTGTTTTCATTTTAGAGATACTCTGTTTTTCATTTCTCCTTATTGAAATGAAGGTAAAATCATTTTCAGATATAAATACAAGCAGATGACTCCACAATTAGAAGTACAGCTGACAAAAGTTAGTCACAATTACAGTCACTGAAGTTACTGGATTCAAGGTAAGACCATGTGAATGTGAAGCATGTGCTGCAAAGCAAGATTCCAGGTAATTCCAATTTTCAAAACTCTCTAAGCAAAGCTAGACTAATTTTGAAAATAGATAATTGAAAATCATAAGAAAGATGAGGTAGAGTATATAAGTGCAGGAACTCCCATTTTAGCTGTTTTAATTCTCTGATAATTCCTCGAATCCATGTTCAGAATTGTAATGGCTTCTCACTGCAAATGCCAGGCGTGTGAAGGAGAGGAACTCTCTTCATCGAAATTACCACCTGCTTTTATGTTTTCAAAGCCTAACATGTAATTACTTCATATAATTACCTTGCTGTCAGTGTTCTGTGCACAGAAGGTTCTGTATGGTCATTTAGAGACAGGGCATAAGTCATCAAGTGAATCCCATGCCTCTAGCAAAGCTATACTACACAGGCAAGATAATGTGCATCAAATGGAGCAACTGTAAAGACAGGCCTAAAGGCACTGTCTTTGACTTTTCAAAAGCAGATGGAAAAGGGGAGGGAGAGAGGGAGGGAGGGGGGGACTTTAGGGAGAGAGAGCGAGAGATGACGCAGGCAAAGAAAGGGACCTAGGCAGATGAGAAAGGGAGTCGTGAGGAAAAAGAGGTCTCCTACTTTCCGTAAAGAGAGTGAGGGATGATGGAGGAAGAGAAAGAGAGCTGGGAGTGAAGAAGGTGACAGAGTAGGGAAGGAGTGTGGGGGTGGGGTGGGGTGGGGTATGAGGAGACATGAAGAAAGATTGAGGAAAAAGTAGAGTGTGCCCCAGGAGGACAGGACAGTGTGTGCCATCGCTCCAACAGCTAACACAAAACACTCCCTGTGAAAGCAGGGTGGGCAGCAAAGAAGCTGGGTCGAGTGCTCGCCCAGACTGCCTCCTCCGCTCAAACAGGACACCATACGTCCTGAGAGGCCTCATTCTGTTCTACAGCCTGAAAGGGAAGTATTGTAAAGGCTCAAATGGATTTATGACAATGAGCTGAACTCTAGACCTCTACTTTATGAGCCTTAGATTACACTAAAGTGAACTGTAAAATGCCAATGACACCGTCAGCTCAAAGAAACATTCTAAGGGTGGTGGAAAAAAAGAGGCCAAACTAAGAGTTGTAAACAAAACAAAACAAAACAAAACAAAACAAAAAAGCCCCCCCCCAAAAAAGCATAGTACCACACATGATGTAGTAGCTGTGATAACTTAAGGTCACTTGCAGAACCACAATCACTTTTTTTTACATTCAAGTCTAAGGTTGTGTGTTCAGACTAGTCATAACATTCAAATATACAAAGGGGGCGGGACTGTTAGTCCTGCTTTGTTCACACCAACCAGAAGCTTTACGTTTAAGGGCTGTTATGTTAATGGGGTCTGAGCACAGCTCTGGTGCTGATAGATTTGGTCTTAAGACACTTGTTGAGTTGTTACAACGTCATTACAATGTAACATGCTACTCGCTACAAATTATGTCAGCAAGAAATTGCACGGATGGGAATCGAGCAAAACAACTAAAATTAAATCCACACCATATCTCACAAGTTTGTATTTTCTCTAGCATACAAATACATTATTTTAACAGTAAAAGGCACTGATTAATGCCATGGTTGAGATATGCAACACTGGGCAATTTCTGTGTCTAATTAATCAAAAAGATTGTAGTACTGGGAGCTGATCATACTTAACCCACATATGCAATATGCAAATAGTGACACAGGAACAGATTATTATATATGTAATACAAATGCATCCATTGCTCTTTGTTGAGTTTTTCAGGCATGGGAGCCATCCTATTCCCTGTGCTTCCCCTCTGCTAATGACCATTAATCTTTTTAATGAACTCCATGTCACAACCATGATTCAATGCCCTATGGCAATGCAGCAAACAGCTATCAGGCCAAGAGACACCTCCAACTACAACTCCCATAACCCCACAGTACATACATCTGTAGCTGTCAACTGAAAGGCGAATCCAGAATAGGTAAGGTGACCCTGCAGGAAACAACAAGCACGTCACTTCATAGACTCCTCAACCATCTGCTGCCTCTGCAGCAAAGAACGCCCACACATACACCTTAGTGTGTCTGCATGTGTATACAGCTTCAGGAAAGACAAAGTTATCCAATGACATCAAATACAGCAGCTGCACACTACCTTAAAATGATTCTTTGAAAATTGAAGCCAATGTTCTGAAGTAATTTGCAGTTTGCCAAAAAGGATTCAGTGGAGGAGAGAAACTCAAAAGACTGACATGCTAGAATCACAATTCTGGACTTAAAGAATAAATAAATACACTACCCCAACAACATGAGAGCCAAAACTAAGGGAATAAAATATGCTAGAGACCTGTGACAATATAATGAATGGACCATAGTAACAGAAATACTAATTACAACTGTAATATCAGTAACAGCACTTCAGTGGTTATGTCCTTAAGAATATTAGAATGTCTCCTTCTTACGTTGCTAAGGAGACAAAGGGCAACTTGTAAATAGGAGTGTCAGAGGACCCCTTGAAAATGTACTGGAAAAGCATGAGTTTGTAATTCATGTGTAGAGTGACCTTAACAACTACAAAATGCATCAACATCTTAAATTTCACATAATCTCTGAGGTGGAGAACATATTTGAAAATGGACAAATAATCCTAAACATATGTGAGCTGCACAACAAGACACAGAGTGTCTTCTGTAGAAGAGTGTCCCACAGAGTTAAAATACATCCCTATCTAATGCCTGTCTACACATACTGTACCATTACTGCAAAGTGTCCTATTGTTACACTGGAACACTTTGAGCTCTTAGAGCAACCATTTTAAGACCCCTTCTCAATGATGTGCTCTCTCCATCTGACCTTCAATTACAGTAACTGCTGACTTCCTGTACACAGCAAAAACACACTTTGAAGAATGAAGAACAGAGACAGAAGAGACAGAGCAACGCGAAGAGAGGAAAGCTGTTGCTAGGCTGTCATATTTACAATGACATGGTCCAGTTGCAAAGGTCTTGCCAATGTTAGATGAATCACAAAACAGCTTGGTTCAGCGCAGAACTCAATTAATGAATTTACACAAATGTCCAGGGAACCTAAATAGAATAATTAAATAGGAAAATTGTCCAATAAACAGAGACTTAACACAAAACTGTTATTTTCACAAACTGTTTTAATGTTGATAAAGATATACACTGGAGGAACAAAAGAGGGTGTAAGCGCAATATGGGGCAATACTAAAGTTACATTATGTCTTTCCTTGTTACCTGAGAGAGTGTAGTAACATTCAAGAGGCATCTTATGCTCATGCATTCTCAGTTCTTTGTTTACCATCCTCAGAAACAGCTTTCAAAACAAAATAAATCAAAATGTATATTTCAAAGAAGCGTGCTCAGATCTATCAAACCAAGGGAAGGGAGGGAGTTTAAGCTATTTGTTATCCAACGCAATCTGGTATGGTGTCTTTACCATTGCTTTGCGTAACAGTGATGTGTTGAAATCAAAACAATTACCAGCAGGTAACACCAATCCTCTACAGAGCCATTCAAACTATAGTGAATACATTATAGGTTCTAAACAGCAACAGAATATATGCATTTCACTCTCCTCACAAACTTAATGCAAAACTAAGTGGAAGAAAAACAAAACATGAAAGACCAAAAAAAAGAAAGAAAGACAAAAGAAGTCCCCCCTCAGGATTTTCAGAGAAAATTAAAGGGATGATGCAACAAACATGCAGTTTGTATTTGTCTTTCTAAGAATGTACATGCACTTCCCTGATCTGTACATCAAATGGATCATTTACAAGTTTCAATTTACAGCAGAAACATCTGTAGTTCTTTACGTAAGTATTTAAATATGTCTCCTATGCTTACATCTGTTTTTATATAGGGAAAAAAATGAGAAAAGTTGTCCTATTGTGCAGGTATAAGGTAAAGTTTATCACTAATGAATAATGGTATAAAAATGTATCTTTTTTGTTTGTTCATACCTTTTATGCTTACCAAAACACATGGTTGTTAATTACTTTGCAGTATACATATGGGTGACAACATTCTATTAATAAATGACAATAAATAAATTAAAAAAAAGAAATCAGTAAAAGACACAAGAATTCATGAAAATATGGTTGTACACAACACATTGCCAGTTAAATGATATGATACTGAAAAAGCAGGTTTCAGATGACACTCTGAGACATTGGCAAAGGCCAGACGAAAAGACACTTTATTCCAGCTATTAAGACGCTGAAGCTTTGGTACTCACTGAAAACCAAAACTTTAACGTATGATTGTCAGATCATTCCAAAGAGCTGGATATACTTGTTCTCTTGTTTCTTTTCAGTGGTTAGTCATTCTTTTCCACAAATCACTATACATTTCTACCAACTAGTTAGTCTTTGTGGCAGGTCTGACAGCAATGCAAAAGGGCAAAGTATTGTTTGAGATGATTTCAGATAGAACAACCACTTGGTCAAGAAACGATTTAGGACAAATGAATACATCATAAATAACAGAACCAACATAATGTGTTTCACCCTTTAAATTGTCAGCTCTCACCCTTTTTCCCCATGACCTGCTCTGAATCATCCAGAAACCCACAAACTCCCAACACATGGAAACCAACAATATAAAAAACAAAACAGCAAAAAAGCATTGTGATTCAAAAGACAAAATAATTGTATTTCAAGCTACAGTAAATAACATTATATATATATTTATATATATATTTATATATATATATATATATATATATATATATATATATATATATATATATATATATATATATATATATATATATGCATTGCACACTAGCAAAATGTAGTGCACACTGAACGTGCTATACACAGAATTCAGTGCAGCTGATGTCAGTATGAACACTAGTCTAGTGGCAGAGCAGTGACAGTATTTTGAGCGAGATGTCCTTTAAACTCTGTGATATGGACTGGTGGTGGAACCAGACACAGTGGAAGCCCAGGAGTCAGAAATGAGGGTTAGTGTGAAAGTGTCCTGTAAACCCCCACAACAAGATTCACTCATCCATCACGATAGAGGCACTTCCAAAACCTGACACTTCTACAGCTTTACGTTTACAAAGCAAAAGCTACACGTAATGACGCAAGCACAGTCACACACACACACACACACACGCAAATAGTCCATACCCTGACAAGCAAACATATGCAATAAGAAACACACACACAGACACACACACTCTCAGCTGGAGTCCATGGTGAAGAGCTCTATGCCTTGGGGGTTCCAGTAGAGGCCAACTCCAGAACTGAAGACCAGAGACCAGACATAAGGAATGAAGAAGTCCTCAGGCTGATCCTCCTCCACATACTTAAACTTTAGCTCTGGAAACTTCTGCAAGAGAAACAATTCACAAGATAAATTATTACATCTATAAACCAACAATTCAAAACATCTCACCTATCAAAAGAAGCCAACAGGCCACAAGAGCAACATTATTCTGGAGCTATTAAATTTTAAAATAACAATTACAATGTTATTTGATTTCCAGGGTGTTAAAAAAAAGGGAAAAAAAATTGAAATACAAAAGTGACATAACATCAGTGTGAAATAAATTCCCAAACATTTCCACCACCGGTACAGTTATGTGTGAGAGACTTTTGCCCTATAAGGACCAGGTTGCAGAAACGGTAACTCTTCTGTGATGTAATTTCATCTTCCTCTGAGGTAAATAAACTTCAGGCCGTTAGGTAACAGGTAGCACCTTACAGGGAACTGCCAAAGTTAAAAATAATTCCTCTAAACCAAAGGAAACTCAACACCCTGGGGCAGCCAATTACAATCTCATTCAATCAGTTCAAAGTGCCAGCATGTCCACGGATGACTGTCCATTACAGTGAAAACTTACATCACAGTAGTTCCTGCCACAGTAAAGAGTTAATCAAGAGTGAACAGCAGGCATCCATTCTGTTGAGGCTTTCCTTCATAATTTCAACTAATTCAACATCACCCTTTGGGCTTAGTCATTCAAGAAACCTCTCACATGATTAAGTGCAATTATACTCAATTTATGATTCTTAATTTTCATTTTTAGCACCACTTCAGGGCTGAAAGGATCCGAACTTTGGGCTGTTGGTTTATGTGGTGGAGTATTACAGCAAAATGATTTGCTGCAGGGGAACTTCGCTGTTAAGGGACCAGGTGGCATTTCAAACCCCTGGGGAATTGTTCGGTTTCCATAGAAGACCTATTTAGTTACCCTTAGTGACGCCGCATAGGAAGCACTGGAGGGCAAATAGATTAGTGTTTATTACTGAACGGAAACGGTTGATATCATAGAGTCTTTAAGTTCCAGGAATATCCACCAGCATCACACCTTCATAAGTACATTTACAGAACCATACCAATCATATACGTATTGCTGTGCTAATTCACAGTTTTTTGACTTGTGACTTGAGAAGACATAGGGGCATGAGGTAAACAGGAAATGCAATTAGGCTTCAACAGGAACTTATTCAGTAATGGTGTTACTATTTTTTGTATCCTGATTCTACGTTACTCCATGCTAAACTCTACATTCAAGGCCCTTTACCAAAGAGTATTTCCATCATATAAAAGAGGGATCTCAAATGTCAGATGAATGGGCTTAACTGGAACAGATGGACCTTGGTCAGAGCTTGATTTGTCTGTGGACACACGTTGCATGAAAACTGTGTGCTCTGTGAGTGTGTGGAGTGTTTGCATTGCCCAGGATATGTTGTTCCGTGAGTCTCCAATGTATCCTGAGAGAGAACAGGGATTTGGAGAGACGCAGGGAAGATGAGGATCCGGCTTCTTTTCAGTCATTCACTGACGGCCTCAAGCGTTCATCTTAAACCTGCTAAACCAGCATCATCACCACCCAAACATTATCGTATCAAACTCAGATCTCTACTTTATCCACCACTTCCTTTACTGACCATAAGAACATGAATCCAAGAGGTAATCAGACAGAAAGAGAAAGTATCTGATGCCAACCTCTGCAACCTGAGCCCAGCTTTGCAACAACAAAACATTGCCCAATCCCTCCAAATATAACTCAATCATTAACTAAGTCTTGAAACACCCTAAAACATTCTTAATAGCAACATCCCTGATGAATAATCAACAAAATAATCTATCCCAAATCAACCTTGCCCAATAAATCCTTCTCCACCTTATTATTCCTTGAACCTTCGAGTGAACTTCATCATACCAACATAACTTCCTCCAGTCTTATCAGAGGGAGGGACCCAACACGCCCAACAACAGCCAAGTCCAGACCTACCATAACCCAACCCCATACACCAGCCAAGATGAAGCGAGCACTCTGAGGGAATCCCGACACAGCCCAGATGTACAGAGCCCAGCCCAGCTTTATAAAACAGTTTAAGCCAGCCACAAGTGCAACAAATGAGAATTGGCCAGGGAGTTTTCCCAGCCAAGTCAAGGCTTGTCCAAATGTTCCAGCCCAACCCCTGCAAAAAGGACAAGAGAAATCAGATAATCTGCGCTCTGCCATTCAAAGGGAGGAATAAAGTACTGCCGTGTCAGAACAACCCTAATCCAACCCTAACAACTGACCCCATCCTTGTTCAACAACTAAACATAAAACAGCATGGAAAAGATGGACTGAACCCTGCCCAGTCCAAAAACAAAAAAAAACAACAAAAAAACTCCCCAAAACCCTACTGTACAGCCTGCAAACACTAAACCTTCCCCAATTCAATTTATGACAACAAAACAATCATCACCGGCTGACAACTGAAAACAAGACGCAATCAGCCAAACCCATCTTTAGTTTTTGCGGGGTAAAATCCAGCCTAATTTAACAGCAGGTAGGCAGTCCAATTACCAAACTCAGGCTGACTTCAGTCCTACTCACTTTAAGCAAATGGACGTAACCTGAGAGTTCAAAACCAAGCAAGTCTCACATAAGCTCAGCTAAGACAAGCCACGGCCAGAGCAACAGCAGGTAGGCAGCTCTGACGCATCAATAATAAACCACTGACTACTCATATTTCCCACAGTTCACAGTGTCACTGACAGACTAGGTATTGTGGACCTTTCACAGTTTGCGACGGTGGGAGACTGATACAAGCTCGCCTTTTCTCCTTCACTCTGGTCAGGGCAGCCAAGCGACACTACCTTCCATTCAGTGATACTGAATATTACCCTTCTGCTTTCACTCCATACAGGCAGCTCTGTCTGTCAAATGGAGGGTGGGGGAGTGTGTGTGTGTGTGTGTGTGTACAGGGACAGGCTGTTTGGTATAAGAGAGATACAACAATGTCACAGGGGGGTCAGACACTGTTCAAATGCCCATATCTAGATTTCAGTGAGGGTGTACATGGACGAATAGCTCAAACAAACACATATGAGCAGTTTAACAAATACAATTATCTAGGAAAATATGTACACAAAAAAAAATGTCAGTGGGAAAAATATCTATAATTTTGCATACATCTCCTTTTTTTAGGGTTTTGTTAAATTTTTTTTTTTAAATGTGCTCTTTATATTTGTTTCACAAGTACCACAATTTTAGGTATTACAAAGTTTCATATGAAATATCAGGACATGGCAGTGAAACTTTAATCGTAGCATAGGGTCTCTGTAATATTGTGCCACGCTAACACGCACTGATCTCCCGCAGGGCCTCTGGGTTTCCTGGGAAGTGGAGGGCCAGACAGTGCCCAGGCAGAATTGGCTCATGGTTGGCTGATCTCCAAGGTCGCCCCCACCTACTCTCGCTCCCTTGTTCCCTTTCCCCCACCCTCCACTGCTAGACAGACTTGGCCCCGGCTTGCGCCAGTCAGCAGCCCCGGAGCCGGGTTCAGCCCAGTACAGGCCAGCTCAGTCCGTAGCTCATATCTGCTCTGAGGACTCTCTGTTCCCACTGCACTATAGAGGAAAGGGATCACCAAAAGCCCAGACACAAGGCGGGAAGCAAGGGAGTCAGTAGGAGATAATAACTACACACTGATACACACACACACAGGCGTCTCTCACATAACAAACAAGTAATTGTTGAAAGCAGACATTGAGAAGACATGAGTACGTGGCCACAACAGAGCATTCCCTATCCTAACAAACTGACATAATATCAAAGAGCATCTTATGCAATTAAACAGAGGTAAATGTGTTTATGTACGGGAGAGTGCATGTATCTCTGTGGCAGTCTGAATGTAATTGTGCGTGTGTTTGAGCCCACATGAATGCAGACGGGAGTGTATCTATAAGAAACACTGAGTGTGATTGTGAGTGTGTGTATGTATGTGTGAGTGCATGTCTGTGAGTGTGTGTGTGTGTGTGTGTGTGTATGTGTGTGTGTGTGTGTGTGTGTGTATGTGTGTGTGTGTGTGTGTGTGTGTGTGTGTGTGTGAGAAAAGAGAAAGCTAGAGAATAGGGGTCGTCCGCAGGCCTCTGTGGGCGGGCTTATGTGGCTCCCTGCTCTCCTAAGGAGCCAGACTGTCTCTGGCTTATCACTACAGAACTGCAGTGCTGGCCAAACAACAAATTCCACAGGCACTGTCGCCCTGAGCCACTAAACTCCACACACACAGCACCACACACTGCCCTTTCTATCCCTATTCAGAAAGAAAGAGGAGAGAGAAAAAGAGAGAAAGAGGGTGACAAAAAATGAAAGAGAAAGCTAAAAGAGAGAAAAACAAAGGGGGAGAGAGAGGGAACAGAAGAGAGGGAGAGGGAGAGGGAGAGAGACAAGGAGAGCGTGGAGGGCAGAGTCGTGGGCAGACAGACAAGCAGGCAGTCTGGCTGGCTGGCCCTGGATCTTTCCTTTGTCTGTGTGTGTGTGTGTGTGTGTGTGTGTGTGTGGCAGAATAAGGGCAGACTGTACCAGGGCAGCAGGGAGAGAACATCCCTAGAGCACACTCACTCTCTAGAGAATCTTCATTCTCAACAGTGGCGTACAACACACATCTGTAGACATGTGTCTATTTAAACAAAAACACCCATGTCGATGATGGCTCAACCACAAGTCTCAGCATCTGACTGTCTGGATGAATGTTTGCATCACATTGCAAGTGCACTTAAAAATGTAAGAGCCCTCAAGGCCTGCGACTGTGTAGTTAGTCAAATAACATTTAGTCAGGATGTGTCAATCATTTAAAAAAAAAAAGCTGATTTCTTTTTCAGTTCTGCAGTATGATATACATTACATATCGTTTTTTTTTATGTCACAGCTAAACCCTGAAAAAATACAATTCAACTCATTTTTACCTATTATAAAGCACAAAAGCTAACCCCATCAGTCTCAGTCAGTTCTGCTCTCTACTTTCAACAATTCCAACAATTTTCCTTCAATAAGACTGGGCGTGACAGCCAACGCATAACTCTAGAAAATACAGCTTTAGGTCTGATACGCCGAGGTCAGGGAGGCACTGAACCAGTCAACAATGATCTTCACACCCCGAAGGTTAAAGGCGTAAGGGCTCCAACACCCAGTCTCTCAGCCAACCATGTGGAAAACAGGCCTCAGGGCTCGAAAAAGGCGACAAATCAATTCACATCAGTCACTTCAAAGACAGCTGAGGGCAAAGCCAGGCATTGTTGTCTGAGCGGTCATTCACACAAAACCCCAACAAAAGTCTTTTGGCAGCCGGCCAGCAAGGAATCTGCGAGAAATGAAAGCTATCTTCAGGTCAATTCAATCGGTTTTCTTCGATGAATCCACACCAGTGTCACTTCGAAAATGAATTGAGAATTCAGGCGGTAAAACTCAATTAAGCGCCAGGATAGCCCAGTTACAGGGGTGCTGATAAATTCACTGCGAATCAGTCTGTGGTAAGTTTTCATGTCTTAAATAAGAAAAGAAAAAAAAACAGGAAACTGGACATGAGAAAAATGTTGGGAATCACAGCTGAGTTGAGCTTGACTTTGTAATCATCGGGAACGGCCCTGTGAGTCAAAGCGGTGGCCATATTGTGAATAGAGATGTCATTTAAGCTGAGTAAGATGCTGTCAATCCTTTATTGACTTTCGCATGCTCTGCCTCAGAATTACAACGCAATCTTATAGTTTTCATACCAGGATTAAAAATGCCACGGTAGTAGAAATCATCATAATGATTATTGATTCAATTTTCAATAATGACATCAGGCCACTGAAAACATAATATTTTAATTCCATATCTGGTCACAGGTTAGGGGCAGGTTTTCTTCACATGGTTGTAAAACAACACTAAGGTGTGTCCAGAGGCATGTGCTTTCCCTGAATGGCAAGAGATAAATACACATAGTCCAGCTTGTGAAATTAAGACACACACATTTTTGTGAGAGAACAGACGCTCTGATGATAGCTGAGATATCAGAAATGAAGTTAAGTTAGAGCAGTTACTGACAGCAAACGGATATATCGTCTCTCTCTCTCACCCCACATATAAGTCTGCAGTGAAAAGAGCTGAAATCGTGCTAATTAACCCCGATGGCAAAAAATAGTGCAGTGCAGCGTTAACAAAAAAAAAAAAAAAAAAAATCCATTTCTTCCAGACCTCATCCTTTAAGTTATGAAAAAGATGAATGTGCGCTTATGACACGTGGAACATGGAATACGTGATGAAACATGTAATTAAAGCAGCACGCCCGCAGATGTACGAGGCACGAGGGCCGGCTACTGCATATTCCCCTACTGATTTATAGACGGCGGGGGGGATTGTGGGTAGGAGCGTCCCGCACCGAGCGTCCGATAACGAGGCCCGTGCGGCAGATTTATTCTCCTCTTGGATCCCGCGATTCTGTGACAAAATGTCTCGGCATCTGCTCTCCTTGAAATGTCATTACCTGCGAATGCGGGAGGAGCGTAAAGGATGGCCCTGGTGTGCCCATTAATGATAATGAAGATTAGGCTTGAACTGCATCTTCTGCCCCAGCCTAGAGGGGAAAAAAAAAAAAACCCTACCCTAACCAGTCCCATTTTCTGAATGGAATGAACTGTCTTTCATGACTGGATACAACACTACGCTGGCTTTAATACCACCGGTGTGTGTGTGCGTGCGCACGCCGCACATCCATTGGTATATGTTCATAATACAGAAATGTGCACTTAAAATTAATTGCTTGCTTGCATTTACCATAAGTTTCTGAGTGTTACCATTGTACCAATTACATTCATTTACTATAAACCCCAGTCCCTGGGCGGCGGGGGTGAGGGGTGGGGGTGGTGTTAAAAAAGCGTGAAAAAAAAAAAGTGTCAAAATGTGTCCAAAAAGTCAAACACTGACAATATTCAAATGAAATTACTTAACTTTAACTATGCTGAGGCAAACTGTGGTTTGCTCTCGTTGCTGGCTGCATTTATCAGAGAGCTGAGTAGGTCAAACAAAACCGGGAGTGATGTAGAACATGGTACAATCTCTACTTCACAAAAAGATCCTCTGTGAGCTTCCTAAGAGTCTTTTTCTCAGGTCACCGATTCTACATTTAGATTTTAAATTTATTAGTTATACTGAACGAACTGAATGGCATTAACCTGAGGTCAAATCGTGAATGTTTGGTCCTTTGAGGAGGTACCTGCCAGGTGAGTGTGTGTGCGTGCGTGTGCGTTGTTGGATGTGTTACCTTCAGGCGATCTTTGGGAAGGGCCACTGCTCCTTTCTTAATGACCTCTTGAACTCTCTCCACGGACAGGTCAGTACCTGCCTGCTCTAGTTTCTGGCTGAAGAAACTAATAACCTGAGGACAAATGGAATAACACAAGATTGGTAAAGGCCATTACAGAAAACACAACACCCTGCCTCACTCCTCTGTGTTATTGTACCACAGCAATGTAGATAAAAGTCATAAGCGAAAATGTCACTGTTTTAGATTGCATGTGTGTTGTCTGGTGTGTGTCCCCTTTTCAAAGATCCTTAGAACATGAAAAATGTAACATAGTCTGATGACAGAGCAAATAAATAAATACATACATAGATACACACATACCTACATACCCACCCGTGAATTCCATCTCTTCATTAACAACAATACGACAAAAACAACTCTTAATGGCTCCCGCAGGTGGTTTATGTTGACAGCATAAGAGTAAAATAATGACAAAAATGTATGTGTGTGTGTGTGTGTGTGTGTGTGTGTTTGTGTGTGTGTGTGTTTGTGTGCGTGTGTGGAGAGTGAGTAGTGTGCCTGTCCACTAATCTCTTCATTTGGGTTTGAGGCTGTCCATATGGGCTTAATTTAAGCAGCAAAGCCCATCCTTTACCCACAGACCCATGGGACTTAAAGCAAAGACTCACACTACTGTAGTGCATCAAGGGAACTTCTTTCACTTTTTCACTCACTTGTTCTCCCGTCATCTCTCCCTTTCTCTCTCTCTCTCTCTCTCTCTCTCTCTCTCTCTCTCTCTCACTCTCACTCTTTCTCTCTTGCTCAATCATCCTCGCGCTCTCTTTCCCTCCATCCATCCTCTCTCCCTCAGCAATTCTCTTTCGCAACCACACATTTCTTTCCCTGGTTCTCTCTCTTTCTCCCCTTTCCTCTCTTTTCTTCTCTGTCTCTCTCTCTCTCTCTCAGAAGTCATGCAGAGAACATAGAGAACAGAAGTTATCTCAATAACAAAACCAAGTTTGGATGAATTTTTCACAAGCAGTGCTCTAGACACAAGGGAATTATTTTATTCATCAAACAGGAATGCGTGTTCAAAGCTTGAGTGAGTCATAAAGTGTACATTTCTGCCAGTGTGTGTATGGGAGGAAGACTCCTCTTTAATAAGATGTCTCTATAATGGAATGAGATCACTGCACTACATACATATCATCAGCTACTCAAACTATCCACAAAAAAACACAAGCATTTTTAAAAATGTAGCCAAACTCTTTCAGCACGCTGCTAAAACACCACAAAATCCAAAATGTGAAGACATTTTAGATTAAACCGACTCTACAAAAATTACCACCAGATTCTGACAACAGAGCAACGGAAAAAAAGAGCAAAATGTTTTTAAGGGTTTTAATCTTAAGGCTATATGAGGAAACCTTCAACTCCAACAGCAAAGCTAGCAGAACGATATTTGAACTTCAGCTGAACTGTCGGCTGCACCAGGCCTGGGGGGGCTTTCTCTTTTAAATATTTCAACATGTGAAAGACAAGTTATGCTTTCCCAAAAAAAAAATAAAAGTTCTGTGAATAAAGATGTTGAAATAACTGCACTCTCAGTATACTGCATCACAGGTAGTTGCTACACATCATACTGGTAAAGCAAGTAACGGACAGCTTTTCTACCTGATTGTTGCACTGAAATGACTGCCATCTTCAGGACCCTTGGCTATGTGAAAGATTAACGATCTCAAACAAAAATCTTTCTTTCTTTTTTTTTTTTTTCAGTTAACAAAACAAAAGAGTGAAACGTAAGCATACCGCTAATATAGGCACAACGCTCTCGTAGTTTAGATACAGGGTAAATCTAAGGCGGATTACCACCAGTCAACTGCTGTGGCTTTTAAGGCAAATATCTACACTGGACCAGCATCAAGAGAGGTCAAATCCAAATATTTCGCTTCAAACAGAAGTCTTACCGTGTCCAGGTTCTGCATGATGTCCTGGAAAGACGGGTGTGACCTGAACTGCTCAAAGAGTTCTCGCTTGTAGAGCAGAGCATAGACCAGGTTTGGGTTGTGATGGAGAGAGTTGAACAGGCAAGAGTTAATGATCTCCAGCATCATACGGATGACCTCTTCTATGACACTCAGATCCTGAGCCTATGAAAGGAGGGAGACAGCAAAGAGAGAGAAATGTTACCGTTACACAAGAAGACAGGAGTTAGGTAGCACAAAAGTTAGCAGTGAGAGCTAAAAGCTAGTGGCTCGGTTGAACAAATCTTAAGTGTGATGCAATGGAAGAATGCTTTAATTCCTGGAGGCCTACAATTCAAAAAGTGGTCAAATAGATTGCCCCGGCGTCCTTAGGCAGTGCAAAAAGACAAGTTTCAGGGGCACTGAAATGTCAGGGGTACTGAAATTCATGGGTACCCTCATCCTCTGACCTCCAGAGTGAAGAAACAGTGTAACATTAAAGGGATAGGCTATAAAGGGTCCCAACTGGATGGATTAACAAAATGTGTATAACATCTACATCTTAGTGATGCTTACAGTGAAATAACTGATGTGCCTAAATTGCCATGTCATGAAACCAGAGGACAAACTCCAAGGTTTTCAATGGCAAGTTTCTGAAAGCGAATCTTCACATAAAAGTCGGTACTATCAGTACTTTCTGGGAAACAAAAACAGGCTTTAAAACTGCACATAAATTTGCTGGAGCCCTTACTCAGAGAACGCCTGGATTAACAGCATCATAATAGGCTGTAATATTCAATATTAATCATACTGGTTTTGAGACCAATAAGACTCTGACTTTCCCTGAGTGCGTGTGTGTGTGGTATAGAGTGGCAGGTCAGTGTCGGTCTGTGAGATTGTGTGGGTATCCAGATAGCTGTATACAACCAAGAGGAGCCACTTCTCTAGAGATCTCATTGCATTAAAAACTGTCTTCATTACTGGCCTAGACAGGGTTAACACCACCAAGTACAGAACTGTCTTCATCACTGGCCTTGACAGGGTTAAAACCACAAAATACAAAACTGTCTTCATCACTGGCCTAGACAGGGTTAACACTACCAAGTACAGAACTGTCTTCATCATTGGCCTAGACAGGGTTAACACCACAAAATACAAAACTGTCTTCATCACTGGCCTAGACAGGGTTAACAGCAAGTACAAAACTGTCTTCATCACTGGCCTAGACAGGGTTAACACTACCAAGTACAGAACTGTCTTCATCACTGGCCTAGACAGGGTTAACACTACCAAATACAAAACTGACTAATAGCACATTGCCCTAAACAAATAAGGAAACATATGTAACTTCTCTGTGTACGTGTGTGTGTGTAAGTGTGCGTGCATGCGTGTGCGTGTTTGAATGTATTGACCTCTTGTATTACAACGAACGTCACCGTGTTTATTTCTCAATGACGCCCCGGTCAATTCTGACATCTGACAATGCTTCATAGTTGAGTTTTGTATGACTCAACAACACGCCGTACCGCTGTGTTGACTACACCGCTGCTTTAATGTTGTCACTCTGACTTTCCCTGAGTGTGTGTGTGTGTGTGTGTGTGGTATAGAGTGGCAGGTCAGTGTCGGTCTGTGAGATTGTGTGGGTATCCAGATAGCTGTATACAACCAAGAGGAGCCACTTCTCTAGAGATCTCATTTCACTAAAAACTGTCTTCATCATTGGCCTAGACAGGGTTAACACCACCGAGTACAGAACTGTCTTCATCACTGGCCTAGACAGGGTTAACACCACCAAGTACAGAACTGTCTTCATCACTGGCCTAGACAGGGTTAACACCACCAAGTACAGAACTGTCTTCATCACTGGCCTAGACAGGGTTAACACCACCAAATACAAAACTGTCTTCATCACTGGCCTTGACAGGGTCAACACCACCAAATACAAAACTGTCTTCATCACTGGCCTAGACAGGGTTAACACCAAGTACAAAACTGTCTTCATCACTGGCCTAGACAGGGTTAACAGCAAGTACAAAACTGTCTTCATCACTGGCCTAGACAGGGTTAACAGCAAGTACAAAACTGTCTTCATCACTGGCCTAGACAGGGTTAACAGCAAGTACAAAACTGTCTTCATCACTGGCCTAGACAGGGTTAACACTACCAAATACAAAACTGACTAATAGCACGTTGCCCTAAACAATTAAGGACACATATGTTACTTCTCTGTGTATGTGTGTGTGTGTGCGCGTATGCATGTAGGTATTGACCTCTTGTATTACAATGAACGTCACTGTGGTTATTTCTCAATGACGCCCCGGTCAATTCTGACATCTGACAATGCTTCGTAGTTGAGTTTTGTATGACTCAACAACATGCCATACTGCTGTGTTGACTACACCGCTGCTTTAATGTCGTCATATTGTCACATCCTGTGTGGTAAATCCCTGTTAGTCAAAGTGAGTTACACAGAACATTAGACACTATTTCCTCATGTCTGTCTCACTGTCCTTTTCAGACTGAATGCCTTTCAGAGGGTCAAACACAAAAAGGAAAGAAATGCTCTCTCAGTAAGAACTTGGTGCTAAAACACCAAGCACACACAAAAGCTTTAGGAGTAGGAGAGGAGCATTTTTTTGGGCGTGTGGATCCTCTGTCAAACTGAAGGATCGGCTACACTGGGAAACGGTTGTTTAGATCTTAATCTCCTCCCTATAGACTCTCTGGAGTCAGTGCTGTAGGACGAGACAGTGAATCAGCACTTCACACTATGCAAAACAGAAGGCCATTACACCTGATGGGGAATAGGCTTTACAGAGCTACAGACTGGGATCTGTCCGGCCCACGGCATAGATCCCTTATTTTTTCTCTTTGGAAGCCTGGCTCTCCTTCACTCTGTCCTCCCCCACATAAGTCACAAATGAATTTTTTCTCTCTTCTATGGCCGTTGATCTGTAAGCTTAAACATAATTCAGCCTAATGTGTGAATCAGCAGTAACCCTTCGTTTACCGAAACTCTTCACCAACGTTTGACAGCCGTCCGTAAGGAGATCTGCGCGGTAATTCAACTTGTGTTGAAAAAAAGAGCTTGAGTGGAAACAGGAGAGTGTGCATAAGAGAGAGTAACCTTACATTATCTACAATCTTATTTCAGACGCTAATACAGTATTGAGCTGCCAATAACCGTACAATAATAAAACCTAATGATAAATATAGAGGAAAGACACATATATATATATCAATTTAGCTGAGGCATGGAGAAGCTATGAACATTTTGAAAGCTCTTTACTCTGACTTACACTACTCCACATGGGAACACTGACAGGCTTTTGCTCTTACATCTTCCATAAAGACCATAAGCTGCTGGTGAATACAAGGAGCGTTTGAAGTCTGGTTTATTGTGGAGAGAAGTCACTGAAGGAGTCTCCTCAGGAGAGCTGACCCTCTCCATCATGGGTCAATTCATGTAAAAAATACATTTCCTACACACTGCAGGCAGATAACATAGACGCAGCAACTGAAGTCCTTCAGGACAGTGGAAAGAAAGAAAGAAAGAAAGAAAGAGAGAAGGAAAGAAAGAAAGAAAGCAAGAAAGAAAGAAAGAAAGAAAGAAAGAAAGGTTATAGGTGAATACACAAGGAGAGGCTGTTTCTGCTGTCACACATAGCATTCATTCACTGTGTGAACACTCAGAGTGTTTATCACATGCCCTTTCCCATACTGCCTCCATCATCATTTTACAACCCCCTCTGTCTGTCTCTCTCTCTCTCTCTCTCTCTCTCTCTCTCTCTCTCTCCACCTGCCTAGCTATCATTCCATCTTTCCCTCATGGCCTCCACCTGCACATCTCTGTCACTCTTTGTCATCCACCTCTATCAGCCCCTTCCCCCCTCCCTCTCCTCCCTTGTCCCCAGTGTGGGAGGAGAAAGTGTATCTGGATGGCCTGCAGGGGAGCTCAGTAACCTGTGGCCAAAGGCCATTAGCGCTGGCAACCGAGTGGGCAAGAGACAGAGAGGCAAAGACCGCCAGCTGAGAGACACAGACCAAACGGAAGGAGAGAGTGAGACAAAGAGAGACCAGAGACAGATCAGAGAGAGAGGACGGACAGAGACGCAGAAATACAGAATCCTTTTTTATTTTTGTCATTCGTATAACTTGGTTTACATCAGATGCTGTGCAGTGCTGAACATAAACCAAATATTGGGCCTCACATCATACTATGCATTCTCTTAATACAGTTTAATAATAGGAAACAGGGTTGGGAAAGCTGATCTGAGAACTGCCTTTAGGTAAAGGAGTTAACTGTCAGGAAGTGTGATGAATGATTGCGCATAATTAAGAGTTCGGTACACACAGACGGCAGTGAGCAATCAGAGCGCTGATGCATATCCGTACAAGAGACACACGGGCGTATTCCTCGTATTGATGGATCACACGACAAGCACCCAATCTCTATGCGCATGATTATGCTCTGTTATTGGGTACAGTAATGGTGTTAGACAGAGACAGAAGGAAGGAGGTCTACATGATGAATGCATTACAACCACAGTGCGTGCGCACGTACGCGAGCGAATGCAAATATATGTGACTAAATGAGCGTACGAGAGCCTGCGTTACGGAGGTTTGCGTGGGACTTCGTGTACATCTGCGAACATTTGAGAGAACGTATGTGTGAACATTTGAAAAGTGAGAGGGGGAGAGGAACAGAGTGCGTGAGAAAGAGAGAGAGAGAGAAAGAGAGGAAGAGAGAGGGAGAGAAAGAAATAAAGACAGAAGACTACAGAAGCTCCAGCTAGAATATGACACCTACGGAAGAGAAAAGAGAAGTGAGACTTTAAAACACGTTTCCGACGATAAAGCCACTCAACCCGGAAACCCAATATGAACAGAGGAGTTTCCATAGGAACGAACATGGGAATATACACTAGCACAAAAGCAGACATTACCACATCAAACAGGCTTTTGTGCTCTAACGAATGCCATATACGATAGGAAACGTCATCTAGAGAAAAGCAGTGCTGAAGAGTGAAAGACTGTGAAAAAAAAAGGAGTTTCGACCACTGGGACATCTGGAGGGAGCCAGGTAGAAAAATATGCAAAACACACACTTTGTTCAAAAAGGGAGGATTTAGTCTTTAAGGACATTTTACATGACTACACCTAAAGGGATTCATAATGTACCTGGGGGGAAGGGGGGGAAGCATAACAAAGCTAAGCCTTCAAATTGAACAAGGTATTCAGACTATTAATAACGCTTTGAAATGTTTCCCCTCTAACGTGTTTTCAAACAAGAGCTCTTCAGGGCGCAAACAGACCTTAAAATGCGGGCGAAAACTTAGGACGGTGATTAGAGGTCATATTTTGAAAAAAACTCCAAAGAACCGGTGCCGCGGTAAACGTTTGCAGTCTGAGTGCCATGGCTTAAAAAAAGCAAAGCGATGACGTGAGCTGTCATATGAGTGAAATACAACAACCTCAAGGGTTAAGGCTGCTTCCCTATACGCTATATGCATACGCTACACTCCAGGCCTTTCAAGTATGTGAAAAAAGCCTCGCCACAATCTTCCAACCATGCTATGCCTCTCCTTCATGTCTAAAAGCACCATTAAGCTTTAAGAGTGAAGCCCTGCTGTTTGACATGGCTGTGTTATTATTGCTGTGGAGTTAAAAAAAAAAAAATCCGTTCTCTTAGTCAACAGGGCACTGTCTTTCACAGGCCCCTGGTAATCAGTCTCAGGAGAGGCAGGACCCAAAGAGATTTAGAGGTGTTAATGAAATGAGCACAGCCGGACCCAAACCAGCCCAGCAACAGCGTTCAGACATTCCCTATACCCGCCTGGAGAATTCCTCCCAGCTGTTGCCATGGTCACCTCCACCCAGTCTGCTCCAATCTGCGAATTAGACTGTCAGAAATATTAGCAGGGCGGGGGTCCTGTCGCCATCATTATTAACGTGATTATGGGGGCTATTTATTAAGCCGATAAACATTTGATACCTTGGTGGCGGCGCTGCTGTCTGTGGGAAGAGGAGAAATCAACAAGGCAAGAGAGGCAATGAGACAGGGATAGAGAGAGTGAAAGTGTGAGGTGGACACAGGCTCTAAGTCTTTCTTCTAAAGTCTGTATTTGCCACTTGCCGGGCCTGTGGAAAGGAGTACAGGATTTGAAGGAGAGACCATTCGAAATAGGATTCTGAAAGAAAAGACAATCTAACGAGACTAAAGGATGTAAGCCGTCGACAGGAAGCCGGCCAAAAGCTTGAGCTGATTCCAGTCAAGTTAAACGTTGTGGTGGATCTGTACTCCTCTCTGTGTGATTACTGTTCTCTTCATCATTTTACCCTTCTGCCGCTGATGGAGGAGGTGCGGAGCGGACTTCTATTGGGTGTCTGAAATGTGGCTGATGAAGTGGAGCTGGCAGTCATTGATTAAAATCTGATGTAGTGTTAGCGTCAGCCCTGCTTCTCACTGCTGCGTAAGCCAAGGGCCGATCACACACACACACACACACACACACACACACACACACACACACTGATTAAGACCCTGGACAATCAGGCATGAGTGCTCTCAATCCAATCCAGTCAACAAATTACCTTCAATCCTTTAATGAAATAGTAATAGTGGGAGAATGACTGGACAACGCAGCTCTTCTCTAGGAACGGAGCTTTTCACACGGCTTAATCTGGCCTGACAAAAACCACCAATCTCTCATCTCCATTCTCCGGTGACGCCAGTGCCTCCCAGGCAGAGCTGATCCAGAACACAGCGTCTCTGAATCACCGTGTGTGTGCGTGTGTCTGATTAGACTCAGCAGCTACTACAGGCTGGCCAGGCCTTAACTGCAGCCTGGATAGA
This sequence comes from Chanos chanos, assembly GCF_902362185.1. Lineage (NCBI taxonomy): Eukaryota > Metazoa > Chordata > Actinopteri > Gonorynchiformes > Chanidae > Chanos > Chanos chanos. The sequence goes on from NC_044497.1 coordinate 47,265,400, forward strand.
CCAGAGCAGAGCTGTTGCAGTCCGAAGAGAATCCACAGAGAAGATGAACAGAGTTTAGAGGAGAGATATAAAGGGTAAAGGGGTCAGGATGACAGAACAGAGAAAGAGGACAGAAAAGAGGAAGAGGATGCTAGAGAGAGAAGGAGGGACAGAGAAGGAGACAGAGGGCGTGGAGAGTAAGCGTGGGACCGAGGTAAAAAGTGTGACCTTGGGATGGCCGGGCAGGCCAGACATTACCAGCCGAGCAAAGATGACTAATGAGGATTGATGGTGTGTCTGAGTGCAGCGGTGTCACAGCCTCTCTGAGTGTGAGGTGATAATTAGGCTGGATGAGAATAGGAGGAGGAGGAAAGCAAAGAGGTGTGTGCGTGTGTACTCAGCGCCACACTAATGAGATTAGCCCACAACACACACGCACGCGCGCGCGCGCGCACACACACACACACACACACACACACACACACACACACACACACACACACACACACACACACACTGGGGAATCCAGGTCAGATGCAAATGTGTAAGCTAGAATTGTGTATGTCTGTGTGTGTGGGAGATTCATGCTAGGCTGATGAATCAAGTGGTGATCTGGTATCACACTGTAAAATGCAGATTTATTTTAAAACTCCCTTCCACCTCCAACAACTATGGCTTCGACCAGCTCAAAAGCCTCAATTCAGCTATACACGTCTCCCCTCTACACTTCTCTCCTCCCCTCTCTCTCTCCTCTGCCTGGTTCTATTGGCTGGGGCTACGTTAATCCTTTTTAGCAACCGAGCAGCTTTCTGTCTGCCAGAGAGACAGTCGGAGGAGACCAGAGTCTGCTTTCACTGAAGACAAGGAAATGCACTCTGTGCTAGATAAAAGATTAGAATGCCATATTCAATATGATATGCAATAAAAATAACATCATATAAAACAAGCGTTGTAAAGTAACAGCCTATGCTACATTATCACCAGATAGTCCCTTATTCAATGTTGTTGTGTCCTGATATTTCTGTGATATGGTGATAATTCGACAGGGGTAAGCAAGAAACAGAAGAAATAAGGTTGATATTTAAAAAACACAACCTTGAGAGGTGATCTGATCTTTGGTATGATGACATCAGCGTCTCATCTGCAGGATAGTTAAGTGGCAGAGGAGGATGAGAAGGGGGTGGGGGGGGGGGGGGGGGGGGGTGGCGGCAGTGTAGGATGAGAAGGGGATGGGGGGGGGGGGTGCAGAGAGAGAGAGAGAGACAGACAGGCAGACAGACAAACAGAGAGATCTTGTTCTCTTTAAAAGCACAAACACAAACGCTGATCATCAGCATGCTGTCTAGTCTGACACTTTGGGCTATTTGCGTATGAGACACTCCACGCAATGTGTGAGTGTGAGTGTGTGTGTGTGTGTGTGCGTCTACCACTGATTACACAGTCACACAGATGCACCGATAAAACAAGATAAGCTGTCTGCTACTCACGCTTAAATCTGGAGAGGAAAATTACACCATTTATACATGGCTTGTGTTGTTCTGCGCTTATCTGCGAGCGTGTACATATATAAATATACATATATAAGTGAAGCCACAGACATCAACATTTCTGAAAAACAGAAAGATGACATAGAACGAGATGGGGGAAAAAAAACAAAAACATAACAGGTTGGTAAAAGAGGGAAAGACTACTAAAGAAGATGCAGGGGCTTCTTTGCCTGCGCCCACAATGTCTTGTGGTGAAACCCACTCATATTGAGATGCAATGTGAAAAACGGTGGGACAGTGTGTCAGAGATGACTGAATAGACTCTGTTTGTTTGTGTGTGAGTGAGTGTAATCAGTTTGACAGTACTTAGTCATGTCCAGACAGCCTCCACAGTCACTTCTGTGATGATTAGCTAATGAGCATGATGTCAGTGCAGCTTAAGCCGGTGAAAGACATGTACTTATCGCCATGGTTACTCCAACCTAGCCATAGACAGGCAGAGGTCAAAGGTTAGAGGTCATAGATTAAGGAAAAAGGCCACAGAGGAAGGGCTTACACAGGAAGCCTTTGGCATCATCGAGGTAAGATGCAGAAAATCTCTTGGTATGTCCTCAAAAGGAACAATGGAAAAACAGAAAGAGTAATATAGATGTAGCAATGGCTGAGTATTTATCATCTCACGTACCAGCATTAACTCAAAGTCCAGCATCCCATACGCAGGGAGGAGAAACTGGGGGGTTTGTGGCGGCTACAATACCATTTCAAAGCCTACATGAATGAGTTTGCTCTTCTTTCAGGACTTCCTCTGACCAGAGTTTTGTTTCTGATTGTGATTTGGTCTTAAATATAATTTTCTCCTGTCTGAAGAGTGAGCCATAACACAAACCGACTTACAAGTTTCTGCTTGTGTCTCTTAAGCCGTGATGGGGTTGCTTTGCTTGAAGGTACATTAGGAGATCTTAACACCCTCTAGTTACTAAGCTTTTTCCCTAAACACCAGAGACACTACACTATACCTCAGCGCTGCAATGGGTCTGAACTGGGTTGACGATAACCAGGTCAACAAACTGCGGTGACAGCACCCTGTACTGTTTCAACCATAACGAATGACAACTCTGCACATGACCAGTGTTCGACTATTAGATGTACACATATCTTTGTGTAAATGTATCTTATGTATCTATTGTTGTATCACTGAGATCAAATGTAGGTTGAGTTCCCAAAGGTTGGAATACTGAGGCAGGCCACAGTTACAACCAGGTCAAAGAGATGGACAGAGGGAAAACAAGGCCAGACAGGCTGGGCTTCTGGCCACTCAGCACTGAGGACAGGCATTAGTCAGGGTGGAACACCAAGAGAACACCTGACACATGTTCAAGAGTGCTGAGGACCTCCAGTGTTCTGTTCTGTGTTCTGCTCTGTGTGTGTGCGTGTGCGTGCGCGCGCGTGTGTGTCTGTGTTTGAGTGTGTGTATGTGTGTGTGCGTCTATGGCAGCTCTACAGGTTCACTGAAGCCAAAGTGAAATCCCTGTAAAGCAGGAGTTGGCATTGACACACAAGCAGCTTATCAGCCTGTGCAACATATTGTGGGAGAGAACACACGATTTAAAAAAAAAAAAAAAAAAAAAAAGACAAACATCCATTTGAGACAGAGAGGGAGAGACAGACAGGGAATGCAGTCAGAGTGTGTGTGTGTGTGTGTGTGTGTGTGTGTTTTAGCAGGCAGTAAATGGGTCATTCTCTGACCTGTATAATCAGACACAGTGGTCTCATAATCACCCAGCTGTGAGGAGAGCCTGCCCTCCCTCACCCATACTATCAACCCAGAGCACTGCCATCGGGACCAGGCCGGGGCACACTCATACACAGGCACGCGTGCACGCACACACAGACACACGCGCATGCACACACAGACACGCGCGCACGCACACACAGGCACGCGCGTACACACACACAGACGCGCGCGCGCACGCACACACAAACACGCGCAAACACACATGCACACGGTATGTCTGATACACAATTTCACCGAGACACCTGTGATTCTTTAGGATAGACACACACACTTCCTGTCAGTGATGGAAGTCATCTATTCAAGGAACAAGAAAGAGAGAGATGAGAAAAATATGAGGCAACCATTCTCACCGCCATCCATGGTCACAGCACATGCTTTAGGCTACTTGATAAAAGAGCTATTCCATTATTTGTTAGCTTTTATTACATGAATTAATTACGTATAAAAAATCATAACTTAGAAAACAACTTCATAATCATTTGTAAACAAGTATTCTGTCTTCAAAGACAAGACCCTGGGTATTGATGGAACTGATCATAAAATATCTCACGGCAACAGCGACAGTTTTTAGTTGAAAAAAAAGTCTGCTCCAAACCTATAACTGTACTTTTAGCACATAGGAGTCTGACTCCACGTTAGCTGTGTGCGTGTGCGTGTGCGTGTGTGTGTGTGCATGTGCGTGTGTGGCTGAGGAGATGAGTGTCTCTATGGTTAACCCTGTGAAGTTGAGCTAAATGAATAAACCATATCTCCACTCAGCGTGTGGCCCAGCCTGCCTGGAGCTTAATTAGAGTCCGCAGCCTGGAGATAAGACACATACACACACACACACACACACACACACACACACACACACACACACGTACAGACGTACACACGTACACACGTACACATACACACATAAAACAATCCTTCCATGTGAGATTATGGGCTGTTGCCTCAGTAAAGACTCCGAAAGAGCAGGTTTATGTCCGTGGAATTCCATGGGAATCCAGAGTTAGAACAGCTTTGGTTTTCTTGTCACTGTCACTGAAATACAACACAAACTGAAGAAAAATAATTGGCTTTTATTTAGTATTTCTATTTTGGTTTGGTTATCTGTGACTACAATTTATAAAACGTACTCCTAAATTCACAAGAGTGTTGTGACAATCTGGTCAATACTGTAAGCACAATTCTGACAACATTTACTTTAACTGCTTTGGGAGAACTGATTCAACCTTTCTCTGGCATGGTTTGAACTGTGTCTGGTGAGTTGGCTGAAGCCCTGAGTTTAACTCAGTCTGGCTAAAATGCCATGCAAGGTGCTACTGTATGATGTGAGATTAGCGATAATCCAATAATGACTGGGACCAGATTAGAGGCCCGCTGACTCCACCTCCTGATCGTGGTCTCAGACAGAGCCACAATCAGGCCACTGACCTGTCTTTGCTTTTGTGTCTGTGTGTGTGTGCGCGTGTGCGTGTTCGACTATGTATTGGCAACAACAGAAACTCACACAATATCCAAGACTATTCCTTATGTTACTCAAAGGTAGAGAGATGGATGGATGGATAATCAGAAAACAAAATGCAAAGAAAAACCAAAACAACCAAAAAAAAAAAAAAATCTGAAAAAAGACAAAAGAGACAGAGACAGACGCAACAAAGCAGACGAGACAGAAGGAGGCAGACAGGTCACGGCGACATGTTGGTAAATCGTTATGATGAAAAACCAGGATTGAGGGTCAGATAATGAGTCCCTTCTTAGAAAAATCCTTTTCTTCCGGTATGACCCATTACCATGGAAAGGCTGCAATAGTTTCCAAGGCAGTGTACCATACCAAACTGACAATTTACCAAAACACTACTCCCTTCAGTGCGTGGCTATTGTTCAATTTCATCTGCATGCCCTGAAACCACATTACATCATCACGGTCCAAAAAGGCTAACGCTCCATCCAACTCTCTAATCTCCCAATACAATCACCTTTCTCCAGGAAAGTCCCAGTTTAGCCTACACCAGCACAACAAGACAGAGAGAGAGAGGAAAACCAGATCTCTGGCTGCTAGGCATCGATTGCGGAGCAGATATACACAGCGTGGGAAGGAGGCATTGAAAGGCCAGGACACAGCAGAGCTGCCTTCATTACTGCCTGTCTGCCTGGTACCGTGAATGCCCTGGGAAGCGGTCAGGCACAGTCGTCCTTTCCACTGCCTGCAGAGAAGAGCCTCTCAGCAGGCAGGCGGTCAGGCCGGACGCCTGTGAGTCAGCCCCTCTCCAGGGCTCCAGACGACTCCGCAGTGGATGACACACTAATGAGAGCGAGTGACATTCAGAATCCACAGGAGGAGAGGAGAGGGGAGCACAGAAGAAAAGACGAGAGCAGACAAGAGGCCATCGTCGAAAGCAGACGAATTCTTCAGTCAAAATTTCAACAACGACCTACCAGAGGACTTTTAAAAGGAAAACGGCACACAAAACCATGCGTATTTATGGATCACAAAGATTTCTAGAAGTTTTATAATAAGATGGATTTGGGCTGATGACCTGGATTACCTTATTTATTTTCTGAAAGCCAAAACATGTCTATTTCCAAGAATTCTAGGGTGAAACTCAACACAGTATACAAAAAGATTCCATTTAACTGTCAATATAGGGTGGGAAAAGAGACCTTAATATTTAAAAAGTAGATCAGTTTGCTGCTAAACCAGACTTTTTTCAATATAATACTTGAATATGCACAGCTACTACCCCAACCGGCAGAGTTGATTGTGTTTCATGTTCCTTTAAGCCCATGTAAAATTCCTTTAGCACAGGCTGGTGGAAGACCTCCAGTGAGATGAGGGACCACCCCATGGACAGGGCTAAGTAAAGCGGTGAGGCCCCCATTCCCCTGGGACAGTTCAGGAGAGTCCCTGGCTTAAGTCTGAGCACTAGACTACAGCCACAGATGACATCCAGCCACAAATCTCTCTCTCTCTCTCTCTCACACACACACACACACCAACGGGCGCCTAGGCACACTAACACACACACACACACACATATGCGCGCGCGCACACACACACACACACACAGGACTCAGACGAACAGAGGAATACAGCAAAAGAGAGAGAATAGGAGAGAAAAGGAGACGGAGAGAGCTAAAAAAAAAAAAGAAAAAAAAAAAGAAAAAAGACAGAGAGCGAGACCGTGGGTATTTCAAGTGGTGAGTGAGGGGAGATGGATTGACAAACACATCCCATCCCATTACCTCTTTTTCTTTCCTAATATTCCCTTCCCTAAAAGACCAATTACAGGTTCCCGTCAATCCCACATTAAACAAACATTAGGCCCCTTCGCTCCTGCCCCTGTTCTGCTCTGCCAAATTACATCTCTTCCAGATGCCAGTCACCCTCCAGCTATCCCCAGACTTCCCTGGGCACGGAGCAGGCCTGGCCAGCTGCTTTCTATTACCCTCTTACTCATCCAAACTCACAGCAAACAAGGGGAAAGAGAGAGAGAGAGAGAGAGAGAGAGAGAGGAGGGGCAGAGAAAGAGTACAAAGGAAAGAAAAACGAAGAGGACAGACTGACAGAAAGAGCAAGACATGCAACATGAGAAAAGTAGCAATGAAACCACGCATGTAATCTACAACAGAGAGGGAGAAAGAGCCGAGAGAAAATAAAAGAGAAAGGTCTTGAATGCAGGGAAATAAAGGAGTGCATTATGGGAAGAGAAAATGAAAGAGTGAAGGAAGGTCTGTTTATGAGAGAAGACAGAGAAATTTGAGCGAGCCAGTGCGTCACGCCGTCTGAGACGCGTACATGTACACACACACACACAATTCTCCAGCTCTCTTCATAAAGTGTACATTATTCTGTTCACCGCCGAGTCTGACCCATTTCATATTTTTACAATGACACAAAACAGACATTCACACACTCACACACACACATTCACTCAGGGAAAGGGGAGAGAGAGAGAGAGAGAGAGAGAGACAGAGAGACAGAGAGCATGAGGGACAGGGAGAGAGCAAGCATTCATGTCAACCTTTCACATTAACAATGCGAACTGAAATTGTTCCTGGCTCGATCTTTGTCATAAACAGAGAAAAAAACACAAAACGAAAGCGAGGGAGGGAGGAGAGAAAGAGACAGAAGAAAATTGTGATTGAGGTTGGGGTGTCTGGGTGTTGGGAGGACAGGGAGGTCCAGGGGCGGGCAGAAGAAGAAAGGAACAAATGCGGTAAGAACGGCGATGGGCGATGCGGGATAAGAAGATGGACCGGCAGGAAGAGCTAAGGGAGAGACGAAATGACAGAGGACGAATGACGGGGGGGTAGTGAGTAGTGACAAAGGATGAGTAGAGAGCAGAGGAAAGAATAGAAAAAAGGGGCATGGTGTGTGTTGTTGATGAAAAAAGAGACTGTTTGTCAGTTTAATGCAGAAGGACAGGTTCCCTGTGCAGGTCTGGAGGTGGCCTGCAACTACACAGTCAGCTCTAATTACACAAACACACAACACACACACACGCATGCACGCACGCACGCACACATACACGCGCACACACATGCACGCACAAACACATGCACGCACAAACACATGCACGGACACATACACGCACACACGTTCTCTCACACACACACACACACACACACACACACACACACACACACACACACACACACAATCCAGGGTTTGCAGCCATGCGAGAGAAAGCACATTTGGAATTTTGAGATCTCTAACACAAGTTACGAGTCATTTTAAGCCTGTGTGTGTGATTTCCTTGTATGAAAAATGTCAGCTTTCACTACAAGAACGAAATCACAAAATGATCACGCCAAGCTAAATGTTTTGTCAACAGGTTTTTTTTTTGGGGACGAAAATGTATGGATGTGAGAACATGAGTGTCTAGACAATACAACCACAGGCATATATTCTGCGTCAAACAGTCTGTCAAAGGGACAATAAGAGGTCTTTAAACTCGTAGCCTCAGAGTCGTGATAGTGTGTAATACTTGGCAGGTTGTATGAGTGTTTTGTTCCCACGGTCACATTAGAGGATTTCCCTCTTCATATCAGTAAAAAAAAAAACAAAACAAAAAAGGGCCTTCACAACCACCCAAAGAGCAAATACACATTACTGTAGACAAACAAAGAGAAAACACACATTACTGTAGACAAACAAAGAGAAAACACACATTACTGCAGATAAACAAAGCTGTCTAAAGACCAGTAACGGGAGAACTGTCAGATGGACTGATGCAGTTTTAATCACAGTCCAGACCAATCCGCACGGCTCCTTTAGAGGAAGATCCACGCCTTGTCCATGCCGAGCACGCGTTTAGCGTAAAGCGATGAGGTAAATTCCTACATCTTTTGTTTGGGTGGATGTTGAGTGGATGTTTTTGCCCTGCCACGGCTCTGTATCACCAGCGACAGACATAGCAAAAAGAGACGACTGCTGTTTCTCACTGAGACTGGGCCCTGGAGTTAATGTTGAATGTGTGACATTTAGGTCAAAACAAGGACAGGAAAAGTGGCGAGGGCAGGGAAGGGGGTGGGGGGGGGGGGGGGGTAATAAAAGAGGGGTGCAGGATGCTTCCCTCGCGCCTACGTGAGGAGCCCAATCAGAGAAGCCTTGGCTCCAGACGGCAGACGCGCCACTGCAGACGTCTACAAGGCTGCAGCCCCAGGCTGTGTGTGTGTGTGTGTGTGTGTGTGTGTGTGTGTGTGTGTGTGTGCGTGTGAGACAGAGAGAGAGAAAGGAGGAGTGTCTCCTCCAAACAGTGTCCTTTACCCCTCCCGACTGCCCCAAAACAAACAAATCCCCAGTGTTACCAACCCTTCCTTTACACACACACACACATACGTACACACACACGCACACACAAACACACGCACATTTATTTTAAACCCCTACTCACAAACAGATATATTTGCAAAACATCTCAATGCACAATCTATACCTCAACCAAACTACCCACCCCCATAAAACACAGTGCCCCGACACATTCCACCCCGATAGTCACAGACAACGCCCCTCATGCAGCAGATCAACCCCCAACACCCAAAGGGCGAGAGTAACACTAGTCTCCAGTCTCACTATCTCACTCCACCCTCACTTCCCAGCACCCCAGAGAAGTAAGCTGAGGACGTCTAGCCAGTCTGTCAAAACCCTAAAAGACAAGCTTGACCTGTCACTCACTGGGGTAATTCAGCCAAGGTGTTGAGATGTGCGTTAAAATGCATCTGATTAGTGAATGTAACACAGAAGGTGGTTTTGGGTAGAAAGAGGATGTTACAAAGATAAGAGGCAGGCATCTGAGATACAGAGGCACAGAAACTTTGAATATATATGTAGGCACTTTGATTTAGTGGATCCCTTTTTGTTCTTCACTACAGCACTCTAGATCTCTCCTGCATAAGCCCAGAGCGTCACTCCCTCATGGGCCAGTGTCCGGAGCCTCTGCCCCTTTCCCCGTGGCCCTGAACAGAGAGGTACTCACATAGTCTGGTAGGGCACTTCCATCATCTGAACCTAGTGGCCCATGTAAGGATTGCGTGGCCTGTTCCAAAACCTTATTGTGCTTCTTGGACAGCAGAGCAAACAGGCTGAGAGGAGAGAGAGAGAGAGAGAGAGAGAGAGAGAGAGAGAGAGAGAGAGAAGGGTTAATCATTAGGTGAAAAATAACAATGAGAACAAGTCTGAATTTTTAAAACAAGCATATGAAATCATCTGGGTTGTTGTTGTCATGCCCTTTACACCCCCCCCCCCCCCCAAAAAAGGAAAGCCCCATGTCATTTTGATGGATGACATCCTTACATTATTGCTGTGTTTACTTACTTATTTTGCAGGCAAGGAGTAATCTCTGTTATAAGAATTGGCCTGAGAGAGCAATTCCTGCTAAAACGATGTTATTCTATCCTTCATTTTTTTAATCATAAACTTCATCCGAACGAATGTAATCTTAAGATGAAAGGACACTTTTTCCACTTTCTAAACATGTTGTCACGTTATTTTTACATATACTTTTTTGCTATCGTGCATGACATGTTTTTTACAATATCATTCATGTTATTGTACAACACATTATGTTTCCGGAAAAAAAACCCTGCTTGCTGCCAAATTGTTTTTTTTTTTTCTTTCTTTTTTTTTTTTTTACCCACAAAATAAGGAAAAGTAGGAAAATGGGTCACGCTTTCAACCCAGCAGGACAACGTGGAGAGCAGAACAACACACAAAGACAGACTTCACAACGACTAGTCCCTGTCGACACAGCACAAAAAAGAGCAACAAAACTTTCACAAACTTCAATGTGATGGAATTGATTGGTTCACATTGTGTGGGCTTTCTTCAAAAAAAGAAAAAAAACAAACAAACCCCCCCCCCCCCCCCCCCCCCCCCAAATCACACAGGCTTACGACACAAAGAACGACTTTCAGAAAACCGCATTGTGTTTGAATTGATTGATGCACCTTGTATGGATTTTCGTTAAAAAGGCACAAACACACACACAAGCTTACAATATAAAGCAGTACGATTCCCTAATGAGACCTTATTCTATATTTACATGTATGTGAAACCTTAGCACTATCATTAGTCTACGGACGATGCATTTCCTGTTCTCCACACATAGCTGCGATGATTCATTCGCCTTTCAAATCTCAGCACACGGCTGAACATATGACAATGGCTTTTATCTTCGGTCTTCTGTATGATTTCTCTCAGCCCGTCTACACCAGCGCCGTCACGGTGAAATTCTCATTTACTCATTAAAAAAAAAGACACAGAAATACAGAGGAGAAAATGAGCTCGCTTTAAATAACCTCCAGTGGGAGAAGTCAGGAGAGCTGAGTGGAAGGTGTTGTGAAGGACTTGTGACATTGAGGTGAAAGCTGACAATGTGAATAAACCGTACGTTAAGCGCTCGGAAGACAGTGTCTCGTTTATTACAGTTCTCCTTCTCATTTATTACAGTTACTCTATTCGATCAGAGTATGTTCACCAACAGACAAACCGCCAGCAGACAACAGCCAACCACATAGGCCAACAATACTGTCCTCAGAGCATCCAAAAAAACCCAAAACAAATTCACGAAAGACTTTTCTTTTCTCCAAAACCATCAAGTCCTTCGCCTCCACATCACCCACGATGCTCTCTCTCGGCATCCGCATTAGACTTAAGTCTTAACGCTCCTGAGACAGTACCGTCAATACTGACCCTGAGAAGAATTCTCCAGAGACAAGACTTGATACAACCAGAGAAACAAAACACACACACACACACACACACACACAGAGACAACCGTAGTGACCTTCACACTCTCCACTCATCATTAACTTTAGGTCTATTCCTATTAGAGAGATGGAAAGCAGTGAACTGGGGTTAAATCGTATGCTATATTGCATGTCTGCAGTTGATGCAGAACGGAATGTGATTGGCACATGTTCTACACAGCAGAAATATCTCCATCCATCATCACATACAGGTTCTGCTCCATGGGTCTTGAGTGGCAGTCCTCATATGAACAGTATGGATAACCTTCATCAACGAGACATACAAAACACACTGTACATGGACACACACACACACACACACACACACACACACACACACACATACGTTGTGGTCAAAAGGGCTTGAATGGCAGCCTTTATGTGAATGCTACAGATACCCTTCAGCTACGGGAAACACAAACCACACACTACATAGGTTGATGCTCAGATTGACACAGATCCAGAAACACATGATAACAGAGATAAAAAAAAAACTTTCTGCAAAAGATTTTTTTTAGCAAGATTGACATGATTCTGAGACACACTAAATTGAGAATTTCCAACAGGAAAAAGATGAATTTGGAGGAAAAAAAAAAGGTAAAAAAACCTTCGATGCTTTCTGATAAGAATGAAATTGTGAAGCCTCTGACTCCTCGGGACCACTGATCATTAGATCAATCTGGTGAAATCTCTAGGGCTGGTTTCCCGTACAAGGATTACAACTAGTCATAGGGTAAATTGCATTCTAAATGGAAAATATCCATTCACAATGCAATTTAGTCCAGTACTAGGCTTAATCCCTGTCTGGGAAACAGGACCCTAATGTTCCCTTATCTCTCCACTCGTTTCTCTCTTTCCTTCTCTCTCTCTCTCTCTCTCTCTTCTGTACTCAGTGTAAACAGACTGAGAAACAGAGAGTGTGTTCAGTAGTTCTCGTTCCCCTGTGTAAGCAGCAGATGGTTCCTGATGTTCGCCATAACACACCACTGCCAAAAAACACACTAGTATGATCACACATCGAGGACCATCCAACTGCGTGTGTGTTCTATCTGGATGAAAACAAACACCCTTAATATTAGGGGCCTTATCTTCACTAAGCCTAATACTTGATAAATCACATATATTGTAATACTTCCAAAGATAACAAGATGACAACAACTGTTATTGCCAAACAGAAACAAAATAGAATAGTAGCTTGAAGGTAACGCCGTTAACACTAACACGACACTCCACAAAGTAATTCATAAAAATACATGGTGATTCACAACAAAAATGTAACAAAACAGTTTTTCCCAGTGCAATCTCCTGCACTTCAAACACCTCTGTCTTTAACCTCCAGTGAGCACTGAACTGAGTCACACACACAAACAACATGGAGGTCAACGTTCCAGAATAACAAATCTGGAGCTAACGTCAGGAAAATATCAGTCCTTTCATCCTGCATACACTGGTTACCTCAGAGACCGAAACAAAGCTCGCACAGAACATTCATGTTTTCAGGAACTAATCAGGGCAAAAAATGTTTTTTTGGGGTTTTTTTGGTAGCGTGTGCCTTTCCTTTCCAGGTAAATGAAATATGATTCTTAGAAACAGATCCAAGAGACAGCCTTAGAAAGCATTGTAACAGGGGAGAAAAAAAAAGAAAAGAAAAATCCCACATCGGTGTGGTGTTGATAAGCTAAGGGTGATGGCAGTTGGCTGGTTTGCTCTGTCACTAATTGACAGGGCACTGCCATAGACCATTGTTTTGGCACAGGCTTGGTGGCAGACTGTTCCATTGTTCGTGTTTAGTCTAGACAGAGTGCCTGGAAGCTGGGTCAGCCTGACCTACTGAGACTGCAAATTGCCTGGCCACCGGCAAACAGGGCTATCTGTCTGGGTCCCTCTCTCTTTCTCCGCTCTCTCTCTCTCTCTCACTCCCCCCATTCCCTCTCTCTCGACCCTTCTCTCTGCACCCCTCGCCACCTGCTCAGTCTCTCTGTTTTTTCCCCTCTCTCTCTCTCTCTCTCTCTCCCCCCTTTAAAAAAAAAAAGCCTGAGTCACATCCACAGTCTCCTGGTCTTCTTTAGATAATAGAAACAAGAGCAGACCACACTCAGAGGATTCTTAGTGGCACTCAGTGTTAAAAATAACCCTGTCTCTCAGACCAGACCTCCTCCAGCACACCTGTGTGACTTATCAGCCTCTCTCTACCCCAAGCTGAAGACAAGCCCGCTGTTTCCAGTGGCAGGCAGAGAGGGAGATGGGGGAGGTTTTTAAATTAGCACACTGATGACAAGGCCACAGAAACACAGCCGCAGGTCCATCTGATTGAGAGTATGCACCCGGGCACTATGGGTCTTATTGTTAGACGGCCATATCACGGATGAGAGACTAGAATGGTACACCTGGGGGAAGTCAAACTGCTAATGAAACCTACTAACCGTGGTCTGAGTGGATTTAAATGCTGAACGGCGATTTGTGTTAATAAAAAAAGGCGTGCTTGTGCTAGCTTTGCGCGAACACACAGACTAACTTCAGCACGACGAAAGGGCACACTTGTTAGCGTTGTCAGCATGAAATCATCAAGAAATACAATATTCCAGTCGCTCTGGGGGGTAGACAGACTCCCTCTGTCTAGATACACATTGATTACATTGATCATTAAATGCCTGCAGATGTAACTGGTGGAGAGATAAAGTAGTGACCTGAATCCAGTTACAAAGCATTACCATTATTCACTAAATATTCACATTTCCACAGACTAATAGCATTTCCAACCAGTCTAAATTGCACTCTGTCTACCCTGGATAACAACGGATTAAAATCCTACATCTTTTTTCTGTCATATATTTGTCACCAACGTTATATGGCTGTAAATCTTTTTAGTCATGAGACTAATACATCGGGCTGTGGGCTGATACTCAATCGGCCCTGAAATGGAAGCACAAGAGACGCAGTCATCACTTTTTGGTGCCCTTTTGGAAGTGTATGTGTTGCCATATGGACAAACAAATCCCATTTCACAATGAATTAAAAGGTTTGACTAAGATTCACTAATGTGTGCTGAGGCAGTGTGAAGTCCCTCACAGCTGGACAGGTTTCGGTCTGTGGATTTTTAATGACGAGAATCGGATCATTTTCAGAGCAGGGAACACGGGTATCCCACCATGCAAAGCTTGGGATATCATGCACATGCTGTAATGTAATCCATAAACTGGCATCACAGACAAAAAAAAAAAACAAAGAAGATGGAGGAGTAACAAAGAAGAAATGGAAAGAAAGGGTGGAGAGATGGACCATGCAAAAAAAAAAAAAAAGAATTTAATTTGGGAGAGCTTGTTAACCTGGAGGCATAGGACTTGAGTATGAACGAGCAATTCAAGTTCGTAAGCTCCTCCCCCGCATCGCCCGCGACGACCAGCAAGTGTCCCAGCCAACTGCAGCTGGACTGGGGGAAAAACTTACTGTCCAGCACATACAAGTACCTCTGCATGTGGCGGCTGGTAACACTGAAAGACAAGGGCAAGGGAAGGGAGAATGAGAGGAGGGAAGGGAGGACAAGAAAGAGAGAAAGAAGAGAAATCATCTTCATTTTCTCTCTGTTTTTCCAGTTAATTCGGGCTGTGGTGTTAGATTAGGAGAGAGCAAAGTCTGCGAAAGTAGAAGAGCAGATGTAGGAGTAAAAGGACAAAGGAAGTGGTGGGTCACATTTAGGCTATATATTTACCCAGGACATCTTAAGAAGTATTGACTGTCTCAAAATGAAAGCAATCAATAGCCATTTCAGAACAATGACTATTAGTAGTCCCTCTTCACGCCAATTAGCCTTACTGATCCTGAGAAGTAAGAAGGGATTGACCAGGCCATCATTTTATAAATCGATACCAGTTATAGACCCAGATGAAGAATTCCACTCTTTCTCTGGTTCCCTGGAGATGCTGATGCTAACAAGTCCACAGAGTGTGGTTAAATCATTAGCGTGGTGTACCTAACCATGCGCGAACATTTGCTTTCCCCTGGGTTAAAAATTTCCCCTCTCTCCCGTCTCAGACCGTTAAACGTCAAACACGTACACATTTATCCGATCACTCTGGCCTTGAAACAAAACGTTTCTTCAGCTTTGTCTGGCGAGACAGACAGCAGCGCAGTTTGGTTAATAGTAAATGGGATGGGGAACAGCCAGTCCACAGTGACTCTCCACTGCTTTCATTGTTTCAACGCCAGTTGGACGGTCTTTCCTTTAGCTTAGTACTTTTCAGCCACCGAGAGCTATCAGTAAGAGAAAAGGAGGGAGGTCAATAATCAAATAATATCAATTTCCAGGAGGAAAATTCAGAAGCATAATGAAATATTGTTGCATGGTCATCTGGACTTTCTTTCTTAAAGTCGATTATTTTTCAGCTTTCTTTCCAAATGGCTATCAGTGATGGAAGGAAGGGTTCCAGCAGTCAACATATATTAGGGGTTTAAAGAGCTGAAAGAACTAATATCAATAGCTAGCGGGAAAATGCACAAACATAATGAAATAAAGACAGCTTAAATGGATGAGGGATAAGGATGATGAAGACAAACAAAAGCTATGAGTGAATGTCCAATGTAAATGAACTGGAGAGCTAGCAAAAGGCATTGAGAAGTAAGGACATTACAAACTGGAGATTTTGTCAAATATATACTCTTTGGAACAGTCCTTCATCTGGAGCTAATTCAATAAAGTTGTGGAAGAATTTTCCATGGCTTCCTCAGAGTACACGGACTCAACATGGTCATCTGCACTGTGGCATTTCATTAAATAAAACCCTCAAAGAACATTAGCTGTAAACTGGGAGAGGGCGGGGGGGTTTGGAAACTTTGCTTGAGTTGTAATGAATGTATCCTGATACCCTTACCTCATCTAAGAGGGAAATACATATTAACATGTAGTCAGTGTGTTACTGTTTGTCATGAAGATCCAGTGGAACTGGCTTTGGACCTGAGGAGACATGCCTCTCCCCTCGTCTTCCTGTGGTCCCACGCAAAACAACGCAAACAGTCTGTGAATGGAGGGGCGAGAGAATGAGACGAGCCCAGCTTATGTGTGGTCATTCCGGTTTTTATGTCCCGCGACAGGCAAAAAGGAACAGCAAAGTGAGAGAGTGAGAGAGAAAGAGACAGTGAGAGAGAGCGTACACACACACACACACACACACACGCATGCACGCACACACGCACATGGAGACAAGACCACCACACTGTGTGGTCCAGAGCCAACTCATCCTTTGTGACTAACAGAGATGGCTGGTCATATTAACTTCCTCTCCCTACAGGAAGGAGAATCCTCCAGGCAGCTTGGAGTCATTAATGTGTTTTAAAGCTGGACCACAGGACCAGCACTGCAATCAGGCCTTTTTATGAAGACCTTCAAAGACACACAGCTGTTTCACTAACATCTAAACACTGAAAGTAAATACCTTAAAGCCATCTATTAAATACCTTAGAGGGAGAGATGCTTTGAAATGTTTACAGTACGTCAGAAAACAGCATAGAATAATTTATCATACAAAGGAGTATATTTTGAAGCTTTTTATGCGGGTTATCAACCCCCCCTCCCCTAAAAAAAAATAAAATGCTTGATAGAGAAAACTGAACCATCTTTGGAAGTATTAGAGTGGAAACTGCCACAAATGCCGATGGATACCACAAAAAGATTTTCAACTGAAAGCAGTTACATAAAATCCACTTGGAACTGAAAAAAAAGATTCATTTCTTTCAGGAGCTGAGAGTAGCAGGTGTTAACCAATAAGCTAAGCACAGAAATCTAAAGCACATAACTTTACTGACTAGAGAAGACTACAGAAACAGACAGCTTTGCTCCAGTATCTTGGCGTAACAGAGCAAGCAGTAGTGGAACAGTGGACATATTTCCACATTATGTCATAGTGCTGCTTGCCCCCTGGATGAGGTGGGGAGGGGTTCATTTGGGGGGGGGGGGGGTGCATGGTTATCATCAGTTCTAGGGCTACCAAAGAGACCTAATGTTTCACACTGCTGGGGGAGTTCAAACTACAGCACAGACCCTATTTCCCCAACATGCTCCCCTACAGCCTTATAAAGGCAGGACTGATTTCACACCAGAGAGGCTTAGCCATCACCAGACCTTAGCACACTCGTACGGGAGCCCCTCCAAACATTCAACTCTGCCGAGAAAAACACCTGAGAATGAGAGAGAGAGACAGGAAGGGTGATGAGGCACAGAAAGAGAGAGGAGAGACCGAAAGGAATAGGTAGTAGAAAATGACTGAAATCCTACATATTTACAGATAACTTTTAAAAGTCACTTTAAGTCGCACTCTTCACCGTGGTATACAGTCGACTGAGAAACGATCGTATGAAAAACAGGCTACTGTGTGAACAAAACCCCGAGTCAGAAGTGCGTGTCGTCCAGTTACGGAAGGTTCACAGTTTAAGCCACTGCATGGGCCATGCTGATAGAGAACTACAGTAAACTGAGTATCCAGCTTAAATAGTTCTGTCATTAATAGCAGTGCAACTCCACTGAGTGCAAAGGGGGCTTGGGTTACACATGCGCATTTCCAAACAGACACATAGCAAACATAAAGAAGCACAGTAGAATTGGAACTGAGCCATGGACATGGGATGGGGAGAGGAAAAAACAGACGACGAGAGAAAAGACGAGGGGAAAAAAAAGCAATAAAGAGAGAACAGAAACAGCGATATTCGCTCTGAGATCTATGTCACATTGCCAAAGAACAGAGACTGATATAATCTGAAGACGAGGAGCAAAAAGAAAGTTCCAGAATCAGGCACTGAGGTGTATTTTCTGCCTCCTGATGTGTTCGTATTTGAGGAACATGAAACAGGTAGAGCCCGTAACAGTGTGGCAGCTCAGCGCCGTGTTCAGCAAACTGCCGTCTGGTTCTGCTTAACAATGTAAGGTCATAGGAAAAAACCCTCAAATCCTGAATGTGATCAGAGCGAGGGTATGTATGAACACACAGCTTACTCCACCCTTTAAGAGAATTCAGAAAAACAGCATAATTACTCTGTTTTACGATCATAAACACTGACCTTTGCATATTTGCACACAACCAGAAGTTGTCGCTGGCACACACTGGAAACGCTCATGAGCTAACGTGCTAACTCTGCCAGTTCGGACCATCTAAATGAGTTTGCTTCAGGTCGGATTTGCCGCTGCAATGAGCGATTAGTTTATTTAGACCTTGGCTTTTAGGCATTAGCTCAGTTGCTAAGGCAGTGATGCAAACAATGGGTTGCTAGCACTGCTGAGTGTTATTCAATGACGGCTTGGACGTGGCTGACAGAATGCTAGTGTGACGAGCCAGTGAGAGGTCGCATTAGGAAGGATGGAAATGGAGAGCAAATGTTCTTAAAAAAAAAAAAGAAAGAAAGAAAGAAAGAAGAGACAAAAAAAACAAAACTCAACTCTAAAACAATTCGAAATATGAAAAATTGAAAATAAATAAACAGAGCTACATGGTCATTTTTACAAAATGAGAAAATGGAAAAAGAGGAAAACTGAGAGGGGGATAGCACTGGTGCCAGTATGACCGGCAAGCAATCCCAGTCCGTGAGACTGCTGGCACATAGACTTTACGCAGTCTTGATTACCACTCAAAGGCATCTGGCATGATAAAGGCTCATTTTCAGGTTTAGTGTTTCTCCCCAATGAGGTCATAACATCTTTGGTTGGGCAAAAAATAATAAACACACACACAAAGCAAAATTTAAAAAAAAAAAAAAAAATCTACATAATCTCAGCAGACGTGCTTAAAGATCTAAAAATAAATAAATAAATAAATTGTGTTATGTTAATACATAAATGAAGCCTGTTCATTATTATTATGTGCCAAATCTCTGTTAAATCTAATGAACCACTTTAATGGAATCTAATTCCCTCATTATACAAAGTTCAGGTTCACTGGATGCAAGAAGTTCCGCTGTGAACACATTCATCGAGCCACTATTCAAATGACATCCACGGCAGAAATATTTAACATGCTTACAGCAACCAGTGATGTAATTACCACTGGAAACTCTCAGCTGAGTTGCACCATTAATTCATCAAATTCAGCGCTTAAGAAACATTCTCAGAACTAAAACAGAAGTTAAGTAAAAAAAAGTTTTGAGCAGTTATTTTTGATGAGGCCGTAACGTCCTGAAACTGTATCCGCTCCTGTTTGCCAAATAAACATGAGTGAATGGACAGACTGTGTATGTGTGTACGAACATCTGTTCCACTATAGTTACTCATCCCTCTGCATAGAACCACAATGAGTTTCCGGACATATGCAAATAGGTCCATCTGGGCTCCTGGCACTTAGCCCAACGGAGCCAAACAAAGCATTGGCTCACCTGATGATTCGCTGAGCCGCATACTGGTGCAGGCTCCTAAACTGGGCAGACATGTTGGCCAGGGCTGCTAGACAGTTGGTGTGCAGGTATTTATCCTGGAGGGGGAAGGAATTAAAAGACATTTATAAATAATGAATTATTCTCAGCACGCGTTTCATACTCACATTTATTGGTCTATCAAAAAAAAAAAGAGACGAATCTACCACATATCTGTTTCTGTTTTCCATGGCCAGTGATTGTGACTGATTTATTCTTCTCAAAGCAAAGAGATGAGCAGTTAAATTTGTCGACCGCATTTAGTAAGAGCGTTCACACAACGTTAAGAGGTCAAGTGTCTGTAATAATGAGAAATATGATGCAGTGGAGCAGTGAGATATTGATGAGAGAGGACTGGGTCTGGGACAGGAGTGTAATGCATGGGTCTTACCCTGGTTCTGGTCATATTGAACTGGATGGTGCGAATGACCACCAGGATTAACAGACTACCCAGAGAGATCTCAGTCAGTGCCCTCTCCGTGTACCAGCTAATGTTCTTCAGCACCTGAGTCAGAGAGAGAGAAAGGAAGACGTGAAAAGAGTGAAAGAAAAAGAGCAGCGGAGGGTAGGGTGGAAGAGGAAAAGAGGGGGAGAGAGAGAGAGAGAGAGGAACAAGATGAGTAAGGCTGACAGAGAGAGAAAAGAAGATCAATGATTTTTTTTTACACCGTCCGCTGTGTGATCAAAGAGAAATCTTTTCATGTTTTGACAGATGTTTTCAAAGGAAGCTTAATCTACGTGTATCAACGTCACTCAGACTAAAATTCGAAAAGGGGAAGTCCATATGAGTTTTAAAAGAATCATAATTTAAGGTATGTATCACAAGTCACCATTAATGAAATGTTTCATGCAGTGCACTTTACGTTTGTCAAAAATTCTCCAAAGCACTATCGCCTACTGCGGAGCAAGGATCAACAAAAATATGAATTAATCAAAGGTACTCCTTCACAAAAAAAAAAAAAAAAACATTTTATACTACATCTGCACTAGACTGACATAATTAGGGACTTAATTATACTAGTCGCAGGCAAGCTTCTCGAGCGAAAAAAAAAAAGTCTGAATAGCTTTTGAAGTGTGTACGCCTGTATGAGGGCTTGTTGGGATCAGACAGAGGTAGACTGTCTAATTTGAGAAATACAGGCTTTAACTGACCGGGTCACTGACCTCGGAACTTGATGACCTAAATGGCACTGCCAAACCACTGGGGCAGAAACATAAACACACACCCTTACGCCTTAGTGCTGCCAACACACACACAGACATACACACCGCATACACGTACACGTGTACACACCCTCCTATATCACACAGTACACACATTTATGCCTCAGTGTTCACCGACGCAAACATATTCTCTCTCTCTCTCTCTCAAACACATACAGATACACACGCACAAACACACACACTCTCTCACACACACACATTCTCACATACACATACACTCTCTCTCTCTCACACACACACACACACACACACACACACACACACACACACACACACACACACACACACAAAATACCGTTCTCTTCCCAACTCACTACCTAAAAAGTACCGGTCTCCCAGACACTCCCAGTTAGTTAAAATGAATAGCATGAAGAGACATAAACTCTGGCATGTCCTCTCCTTGGTCTCTCACAGTTCTCTAATGCTGCTGAAAGGAGAGTGAGTTCATGCCATGACTATAGACTCATTCCCAGTTGCTGACAGCCAGTTCTCTGGCTACAAATGCCAATACTGTCAATGCTGTGTTTTCAAGGGCTGCTTAGCAACCAGATTTAACAGCACACCAGGTCAGAAAAACAGAGTCCCCACGGTGGGATATTCAGACATATGGATCGACAGTCTGAGAAAATACATGGCCACTGAGCATGCACTCAAGCGTGCACACACACACACACACACACAAAAAATCATTACAGCATTTAGATGAATATTTAATGACCAGCTCCCCTGTTTTTATCTGATTTACCCATAAGCCTTATGACTCGTGCACCAGTTGCATCAATATCTATGATGTTAACAGGCAACTGCATACTGCCCGATTCCTCAATGAGATCAGGTGCTGTGCACAGACTAGGGTTGAGTTGCAGGTAAGCATACACAAGCAGTAATGAAAACAGATACAGAGCCACTGGGCAGTGCACTGTCTGTCCAAAATCACCGCTCTCCATATGATGCAGCAGACAGATATGCTACAATGCCTTTGTGAACAGGCTGTTCATCTGGAAAGACAATGAGATGCATCAGGGAGGTTTGGTCACTTGACTGCAGCCGTCAGAAATATATGAATCCCAATTCACAGGAGCTAAGCATGCCCTAGCACATACATAGACATGCACAAATCTCTCAAACACAAAGACTAATACATTCAAATTCCTCAACACACACTCCATGCCACCACATACAAACACAAACTACATAAAGTATTCTGTGTGCTTACTGGCATGTTTTTCCTTGACTGGGGTCAGACATGGCCCTTTGACGTTGATTTGAGAGAAGGGGTGTGTGTGTGTGTGTTTGTTTTCTGGTATCTTACCCGAGCTCACACTGCACCTTATGAAAATTACATGTGAACAGAAAAGAGCCAGGTGGAACACGTTTCCATCCAAAATACATCAGATTGCTCAATGCCCCAAACCCAGGCTATGGGGAAAAAAAAAGAACAGAAAAGAAAAGAAAAAAGAAAAAGACAAGAAAAAAAACTCACTCTCTCTCAAACACACCGCCCGCCTTACTAAAACTCAATAAGCTACGTGTGTATTGGAGAGAGAAAGACAGAGAGAGAGAGAGAGAGAGAGGAAGTGAGAGAGAAATAGCTTTAAAATGTCAAAAATGATTCACAGATAATTGGCGAATGAAGGTGAGGTGTCCAGCCATCCGGCATGGTGCTAAATGGATTGACCCGAGTTCTGCTCAATCATAACGTCTGTTCATCGACAGGAAGAGAAACGGGCGACGACGAAGCGGAGGCAGGCAGGGGAAATCCTCCATTTTATAACCTTGTAATTGCCCCGTGAGAGGGAGATACGCAGGAAATGGCAGTTTGTGATAAATGCCACTCTGCAGACACGTCCTCAGTATGAAAAGCAGTTTTTAAAACTCCGTTCCGTCAGCCCTCCGGATTATGCCTCGTCCCTTTCCATTTACCAGTCTCCATTTCATCTTTCTCCATCCATTAGTGTACACAACCTCACAGAGTGAGTCGAGAAGCAGAAAACGTCTCTGTCTGACTCTACTAAGATTTGAAAGAAAGATTTCATTGCCTTTTTCAGCACTACACCGTGTCAGTGCTAATAAAGGATCAAAGGGTGTGATTTTGTGTGTGTGTGTGTGTGTGCGTGTGTGTGTGCGTGCGCGCGCGTACGTGCGGGCCCACGTGCGTGTACTCACCACCTCGTGAATGGAGCGGTTGAAGGTGTCATCCTCGGTAAGGATCAGAAGGATAATAAGAGCCATGTACACATGATGGGAGTTCCTCTCCTCCACATGATAAAGGATCTCCAGAATGGGCATGACCTAAACGGACAAAACCGTTGCAAAGTAACCACACACACTCACACACACTGCACACTACACAAAGAAGGTATGTATTGATGCCATAGTGTGTATTGATGTCATATCCTTTTTCATAAGAGTTCACGCCTTTTGTCTACGATCTCCTCTACCCGTCAGTTTTGCGTATGCGCATGTGTGTGTGTGTTTGATTGTCTACCTCCAGTCACTGTCCTGTGTCTGGTGTGAGATATTTTTAGTGGCAAAGATAAAATCTTGCCTGTAGTACGTGCACAGATTTGAAGTGGAAAATATACGTGAAAATTTAAAGCGTGTTGCATAGCTCGTGAGATATAGCTAGTTTGTGTGGGTGTGTGAGCGTGATGCAAAGCTGCCACTGAATCAGGCTGTGTTGTGAAACGCAGCATTCCTGATATGCACATCATGTGGGGGGGGATGAGCATTTGAGGGGGCAGATGGCTCCAAAGAAACCACCAGCACTTAATCAACATGCACCAGGGACACAAAACCACGGCACCAAACTCAGGCCTGGGCACGCACCAAACGCTTCCGGTGCTAGTGCGTGTGTG
Source organism: Chanos chanos (assembly GCF_902362185.1). NCBI lineage: Eukaryota > Metazoa > Chordata > Actinopteri > Gonorynchiformes > Chanidae > Chanos > Chanos chanos. The sequence continues at coordinate 47,289,372 of NC_044497.1, forward strand.
TGTGCGTGCGTGTGTGTGTGTCAGTATCACTTTAGACCTCTCCCGTTACAAGGACCAGGAAAACCGGTGTCTGAGTATATACCTGTAGGTACAGGTGAAACTTCTTTGAAATATCTGTAAACTAGCCTTTATCTCGTTTCCATATAAAGACCCAGATTGAAAGATAAAGAGAGATTACAACCACTACCAAGAAACCTGCGCCATGTCCTCTGATCTCATCTGTTCCTATTTATTTGGGCAGAGACCCAGGAGAAGTGGAGGAATGACTAGAAACAGAACAAAGGCTGCAAACACATTTGGATAAATGTTTTTCTGACACTGAAGCCAAAGCAATACTGACAGACTTGACATAAAAACGCACCGGCACGGACTCAACTCTGGGATCAGTTTTCTCTACCTTCAGTTCTGCGTTGGTCAACAGGGGAAAAATATCATCCAGTATCTTCGTGTTATGGACACGGAAATTGAGTCGCATCTTAGAAAGTAATCAAACACACAGCATGTCCAGGCTGTGGAGGCCTTTTGAAGAATGGCTGTCATTTAGCTTGTGTACCATTACTGCCTGTGACGTTAATGTTAGTGACTCCTCTGTAATGGATGCACAGTTATGACTCCAGAGTCAATATTACGACTCTGTCACTCTACTCACTGAAGATATGTCAACAGATACGCACTCTGGGTAATGGAATGAGACTATAGTGGGTTTTGGCTTTGGCAGATATTCCTGGTTTGAGGGGAAAAAAAAAAAAAAAAAACCCAGCTTTGGTCAGAAACTAATTCTTCATTTTGAGAGTGAGAATGAGAGAGAGAGGGAGAGGCGAGGGATTTCAGCTTGATAGAGTTCTGTTTGAAATGACACCTAATGACACCTAATGATTGGGGAGAGATAAGCATGGTGATAAATGCACCTGTCTTTGACTGTAAATGACTGTAAGAGGAGAAAGATATGCAGAAGATAGAAGTTGAGGGGGGCGCCCGGAGCACTGCTAGGAAATTTAGAAGAAAAATAAGTGCAAGATGATGGGTGATGCACGTGGTAATATTGAGAGAGAGTGTGTAGATTCAACAGACTCCCTGTAGCTGTGCAGGACAATGCCTATATCTTAACAATCTGGTTTTTGTTCAGAAGTAAGTGTGTGTGTGTGTGTGCTCATAGTAACATTCTGGGGCGTGTGTGTTTTCGTGCCTGTGTGTGGACTCATTAAGTTCTCCAAACCTTTACGCAAAGTTCTCATTTATATGTTCTGGTTTAGCGCGCACGTGCGTGTGTGTGTATTTATGTGTGTGTTTGCGTGCGCGTGCGTACACTCACCAGGTTCTCCATGTCTGTGCGGGACAGTACATATGTCCTCATATTGGCGTTCTGGTGCAGTAGAGTGTAAAGGAGAAGTGTGGCCTGGTCTGATCTCTGCTGCTCACACAGAGCCGTGTACAGACTGTTAAAGTTAATCTGGAATGTGTGGGGCTGAGGAGAGGGGATAGAGGACGTGTCTGAAAAACACACACACACACACACACACACACACACACACACACACACAGTCAAATGACCGACCGTGTAGTTTACGGGGGATCTTTCATAAGAAGGAATCATTTCTGCATTGTTCCTTCTAACCTTGAAAACCATCAACAGTCAATACATGAAGATCAATACAGTCAATGTAAAATCAATGGCGCACTCTTTTCACTGAGCTGGCATGGAACTATTTTAAGCTGCCGCTCACATTCTTTTAGGGTGAAAATGATGAACTGATTTCATGAACTCAAAGACGAGTTCATTTCATTTCATGAGTTAATGTGTATCGCCCATGAATAAGAGGTATTACCATAAATAAACAAATCACTCACTATTGGTCCCCATTAAGCACCTACTTGCCTACATTCCAACTCTGTGTTATTTCAGATCACTGTGTAATTCCTGTGTATAAAAAACACCCTATGTCAGCGTACCTTGTGTATTTTTAAAGCAGGTAACAGCTTGTCTGTAAGGGTTAGGAGAATCTGGTCCATCTGTCAGATTGGCCAGAACCAACAGCAGTAGCAAACTCTGATTGGACAGTGGTAATGGGTTCTGCTCCTGGTCCAACCCATGTTTGCCTCCAGCTCCACCTAACGTGAATACACTCCATAACCCGCCTGCGAAATAAACACACAAACACGTCATTTAATGCAGTTACATTTCATAATGTTTTCTTACCATAATGGTGAATTGGTAGGACAATAAAGCTTGATTTATAAATTGTGAGAGACATAAAATAAAGGAGAGAAATTGATTAAGAGATGTTTCAGACAGAAACAGGACTGCACATGTCAGAAACAGGAATAACTGATTTGAGGCGTAACACGCACTTATACTATAAAAATACACGATTCCGTTTCAAAGTGGATCTTTCCACAACCATCCAATAAATCAACTGAACTGTTGTCAACTGGACCAAGAACTTTTTTTTTTTCCCTTCAAAATCCCATCCATAACTTTCGCACACTAACGACAGAAGAGAATAAAGACACTTGTATCTAAGCGTTTTAAAAACATCACTTATGCACGTCACTAACAAAGTTGGAAAACGTGGCCTCCGGCGAGGAACACGTCAACTGAAAAAATCTTAACAACTCAAGGCATTCAGTGCTTCTGTAGGAAGCAGTAACTGCGCCGGGAGCCGAGGCTTCAGTTGAACCCAGCGGAGCAGAACATTCTATTGGCTCCCGTGGTAAGGTTCCACGGCTCCCTCTATGACATCACTGTCCTCTCCCTCATTTTACTGTCCCTGGATCCAGGTAGTCTGGTCATGAAATCTGGTTACTATAACTACAGTTTCAAACCAGACATGACATAACAATAATACGCCGCTTCAACCGGCGCGAGAGTGCGCACAATACGGAGATCTGTCTTCATCCATGATAATAAAGACTGACAAGAAGGGAAAGATGAATGAGAAACAGAGAGAAAGAAGTTTGACCACAGCGTAACGGATAACAGACTGAAAAACAGAAACGGGCACAACAAGAGCTTTTGCTAAAGGGGATTTATGTTTACTTTGAACCATTTTCCTCAGATTTTCTTAATTTGTAAAACTATGTTCTATTGATTTAAGAAGTGCTTTTTTTGTGTGTGTGTGTGTGTGTGTGTGTGTGTGTGTGTGTGTGTGTGTGTGTGTGTGGGACATTGTGTCAATAAATAAAACACACAACTGAATACACTGCATCTTTGCCTCCATCTAGAGGTCAGAAACCAGCCCGGTCTCTGGGCAGATCTTCTTTGAACAGGATCTTTGCTTTAACAACCACTGGTGCTGCTCAGAACTTCTGCTCAGAAGACAAACTCGACAGTTCTATCCTCAAACAACACCACAGCTCCTCTGAGTTAGGCATTAATACATATGAGGATCAAATCAATTCTACTCAAGTTCCAGTCACATCAAAAGCTTACAGACTGTCCATTGAGTTCTGAGAAAACTTATCTTACAGAGCAATCATGAAGAGACCAAAATAAACCAGTGCACTCAGCTGAACTGGTGAGCAAGTGTGTGTGTGTGTGTGTGTGTGTGTGTGTGTGTGTGCGTGTGCGAGTGAGAGAGAGAGAGTGTGATGGATAATCTGAAGGGAAAGTGAGCTGGGGAGGAAAAAATATGTATGCGTGTATGTCATTTGTAAATATATACACATACATATCTTAATCTTTACACATGTGACATGCACATATGCGTGTGTGTGGCATACATTTACATATACATACACACATATATACATAAATATATATACAGTACCAGTCAAAAGTTTGGTGTTCAAGTGAATGGGAATGGGTGTCCAAACTTCTGACTGGTACTATATATGTGATATATATTTGTGTGAGTAAGAGTAAGAGAGAGTAAGAGAGCGAGAGAGAGAGAGAGAGAGAGAGAGTGAGAGAGTGAGAGAGAGAGAGAGAGAGAGAGAGAGAGAGAGAGAGAGAGAGAGAGAGAACACTAACTGACGTCTGTCTGTATTCCTAACGACCTGTGGCGGGACAGTACGGCCCCACTAGCCTGGAGACAGAACTGAGCCAGCAAAGATAAACAAACAAACAAACGCCATAAAAAAAAAAAAACTAAAAAAAAAACAATGAGACAGGCAGAAAAGGGCTCTGCAGTGGCCATTTCCACTGACTGCAGTTCCGTGGTTAGGCCCCTGCTGGGCTAGCAGTATCGACGATGTAGGGTAAGGTTTCTGCTACTCAGTCCAAACCTCAACCACAAAAAGATCAGATAATAAACCATGCTTACGTAAGAGGGTCAAGAGCATTTCTATTGACCACGCACAGTATATTTATGCTTGGCTATTAAAAGAAGGCCCGCTGATAAAACGGATGAAAAGAAAAGTAGGTCCCAAGTTTGGTGAGCAGGTTGAGACAGAAGGATGGTATGTTACATGAAACACTGCTGAGACATACTGGTACTGTGTTTGATAGGGCGAACATGGTACATCTATCTCTGTGTGTACAGATGCGTATCTAGAGCAGATCAGATTCAGTAATGAGGAACCTTCTCCTGTTTGGATGCGCTTTCCTTAAGGAGAGAACCACAGAGAGAGGGGTACCGCTGACCTAAAAAAAAAAAAAAAAAAATCCACTTCAACTCCATTTCTCTCCCTGTGTTCTATGTGCACATGCACCCACACACGTGTACATTCACACACACACACACACACACACACAGGTCCTTTTACTTCAGTCTTGTTTGTTCTCTGTCTGGCTTGCTTCCCCCGTCCCGCCACCCAAACACAATAATGCAATCTCTCATGTGCTTCAGCGACTAGCCAGAGCATTACACAGCGAAAGACAAAAATGACCCAAACAGAAAAAAACAAAAACAAAAAAAAACACAAAAAAAAAGAAGGGAAAGGCCAGAAGAAGAGAGGGGAGGTTGAATGTAGACACAGAGCCTTCATGACTGGTGAATATCTCAAGCAAAATCCCCAGAACCACACTCACAGAAACACAGTCAGAGAGAAACAGAAAGAGAAAAAGACTGATACGATATGGGCCAAACAGAGGGGAAGACTAACTGAAAAACGAGAGACTAACAAACAAAGCGTTTTCAGTCAGCCTGTTGTCTATATTAGTGCTCTTTGGGGAGCTATAGTTTACTGTCTTACAAGATCTACGCGACTACTTAACATAGCCAAGACACAGGCCTGTGGTGTTCAGCTCCCCCCACCCACCCACGGCACAATTCAGATTCCTATAGTCCTTTCAGCTCCAAAAGCAGTTTGAAAGCAGAACAGAAGTGAAAGAGCTCGGCTAAACCTCGACAAATGAATCCTTTACCGTCACACCAATGCTATCAAAATGACACGTTTCATCTGCATGTTTCTGTATCTGAGCTGTACCCTTTCTATCCTGAGGTGCATTTAGATATCTCTGCTGTGTAGGGAAACAGTTCGTCCTCCTCAAGCCCCCCGGGTATCAGATTGGGAAACCCAGTGCTAGAGGGATTAAGGGCATAGTCAGGGAATGAAGCGGGGTTAAGGACACAGTGTATTCAGACTGAGCAGACAGGGGCTAGACGCCACACTATTCAGGCTTATTTACAAGCTTTATTTGTGGAGTTGCAAATGAATGAAGACATGGTGGCCGCCGTCCAGGAGCTTCAGATGTGCCGATGACAAATACACTCAGGGCATACTGAGCGGTGCGGGCCATCAGTAAATAAACACGCCGTCTATAATGACATCTCCATTTTTTCCCTTACTTGCTCTCTCTCTCTTTCTCTATCTCTCTCTCTCTCTCACACACACGCACACACACACACACACACACACACACACACACACACACACACTCAGACACAATCTCAGTCTGGCTCTCGATCAATTTCTCTGAAACATATGCCTTTCAGTCTTTATCTCTCCTATCTTTTTCTTTTGTTCTCTCTTTCACACATAAACGCTCTCTCTCTCTCTTTCACACACAGTCAAAACCACGACTCGTTCTTTCTCTCTCCCTCTCTCGAACACACACATATACACACACACACACACACACACACACACACACACAAACACACACTCTTTTTCTTTTCCATCTCTGACCTGAGTTCACACACAAAACCCCTCATACCCTGTCAGCGACTGGGAGCTGGTGCCCTGTATGGTTGATTATTAATGGATCTCCGGTGGCCTTCACTCAACTATCAGCCCAGCACCATGACAGTTATTCCTGAAATGTGGCCCAGTGGGACCAGAGGCTGACTTTGCTCCTTATTCTAGGACTCTCAGAGAAACGAGAGGTGTCGCAGACCTCTCCACTAGAGCGGTTGTGTAATAACACAAACCAAACGGGGGGCGGGGGGGGGGGGGACCAAATTCCGGAATGTCCTGTGCACTTATACGGTTTAAATTAGATCAACAAAGCTGACAGACAATGAAATACGGGACTCAATTCAGGTCTCGGTGACGTACACAAGATGAGTTCAGGCTGCAGGTTAGAATTCAAATGAGAGTTAAGTCAAACTAATCACGCCCGTAAATACATAACGCAGGCAAAGCCGATGAGCGGTTTTTCAAAGTCAAAAAGACAGTTTGCATATATAAGTAAAGTACACTGCGCTTTGAGGTGATATAATGGATTTAAGACTCAATGAAGGAAAAAGAGTGGGAACTAAAAGCAGCGTAGAAACATTTGAAGGTCAGACTGACAGACGAACGAGGGGAAAAAAAAAAAAGCGGCAACATAAATCTTCAGATATTCGCCCGTAACGTAAAGGGGATAAAACAAAAAACAAAAAAACACAACGGTGGTGTGATTTTCTCAGATGCAATCCAAAAGCCTTAGCAACAGAATAAATCTGTGTGTGAGGCAGTTCCAGTTTGCTGTTAACACATCTAAATATATATAACAAAACATGTGCACACGCCCACACACATGCCCACAGGAAAAAGAAGAAGAGCATTCATTAGCGACGCGCACGCACACTCACATAGATGCTCGCAGATTGACCGCAAGCGGCACGGGCAAGCGAGCAAACTTTGCCAGCTTCCTGTTCGGTGCCATTCGTCTGTTAGTCTTTCTTCTGTCCCCCCCCCCCCCCCTTTTTTTTTCAGGCCTCCTCCACAGGACGTGAGACAGGTGGCACTAACAGACTGGCACCACCATGCCAACCCTCGACACGCTTTACGCCAGACTTCCTAAGGGCACGACTCCCTTTTCGTACACACGCACGCACGCAGATACACACACACACACACACACACACACACACACACACACACACACAAATATGTTTCCAAGATTCCCTCAGTAGTTGTACAGAGTGTTCGCCAGAGAATTAAGCCTTAAAGAATGATCAGTTTGCCATGAAAAACACCATCATCTTACTGGGACCGGCGAGGCTAACTGGGACTTGTTAACCATTCAAAAATATCTCGTGAACAAAATACCCTCAGACCTCGGAATTGTAACCAATTCAGCGGTTCTCACCGAAGCAGTTTTCCAGTACCTGGAAATGCACTGACGCTGTACTACACAGAGCAGGGGGAGGCTGTGTTGTCAGAGCAAGATTCTGGGTACAGCCAAGACACTACTGATTACACAAGTGAACAGAAGTGAAATTACTAGATAGAGGAAGAGGGGGGGAAAGGAAAAAAAAAAAAAAAAAAAAAGTTGAAATCAAGGACATGTTGCAAAAATGACGCCGCCAAAGACAAAGCGTGCCTTCACTCTGTGCCATCTGCCAGGGAAGAGGACAGAAGGCAGCACATATATGAGAGCTGTCAGAGTTCTGAGAAGTTCAGTTCTGGCTTCCTGACACTGGCCTCAAGAATACGGAACTGACTGAATGATGATTGTATGAAGTGTGTTTTGGAAAGACAGCTTGAACATTTTCTGTCCAGCCAGAGAGAGAGAGAAACTGGTCGGGGTTATCAATCAAGAAGTGCTTTTTAAAAAAAAAAAAAATGTTTTACAGCACAATATAGCAGAATATTTCATTAGAAGTAACATGATTTCAGGCCTGTGGAATCTTAATGATGGAAGCTTAGAAGTCTCATTGGACAGTAACAGTGATGTCGTTAAGGGAGCTAAGGAGCCACGAGAAAGCCAAAAGGAAGTCTGATGTAAATGGCTTATCTGTTTTTCATGTTGAAGTCTATCCAAAGTTCTCTTTAAGCTCAAGAAAACCCGTCATGTATCCGAGAATACATCATCTCCTCTATCTGAAGGTTTGACCATATTTGCGAGGACAGAAAACCAGCAGGTGTACGAATCATCGCCACCACCAATCAGCTCACAGTCACTCCACCCACACTGATGTCATGGCCTTATGTACCTCTTCTCCCCTTCTCCCCTTCTCCCCTCTCCTCTCCCCCCCTGTTGTGTTGTTTCTGCTGGCTGGCAGAGCGGGGTGAGAGAGAGAGAGAGAGAGAGAGAGAGGGAGTATTAATCCTCTGTGTAGACGTATCGTCAGCCTTGAGACTGGAGAGCTGTGACAGAACAGACCGGCTGTCCTGCCATGTTCTGTTTTTGGGAAAGCTGAGCCGGTCCAGGATGAACCAGCACGGTGGGGGGACCAAAAACAGGCCAGGAGGGGGAGAGTTATGAGGGGTAGTTCTGTTAGAAAGACAGGGTTAAGGATAAATGATGTGTCACTGCTGAAGGGGGAAACAAAAACTAACCCTTATCTGTAAACGTGTGAAAACACACACACACCAATAACTAGCCATGAACTCACATTCTTTGACTCATCAATACCAGACAGTCATCTAGCCTTGAAAAAAAGTATAGATTATAAATGAGAGGTTACATTTAAACAAAAGCTATGTTATCAGCAGTGAAATGGAAAAGGGTCTCCCCAGCAGCCCGGCGCAATGACCAGCGCCCTCTGGGACACGCTCACTCAGTCATTGTGTCGTTCATGGCAAGAGAAATGTCAGTGTCCAGACACTTATGGTGTAACAGCTCAGGCTAGTCTGGGTCAGCTCACTTAAAATTCCAGTAATTCAACAGTTCACACAGAGGTGAATTGCATAATTGGACAAACGCCCATTCTGTGAATAGAGCTCTTTTTTTTTTTTCATTACACCACCGTTTTACTCATCAATGTTCCTCGCTGAGCTACAGAATGCGAGCTGAATAGAGTAATAGGTGAGACCTGCCGTTCTGTATTTCGCTATTCATAAGACACAAATAGCTAACAGATACATCTAATGCCATGAAAGAAAACCGTTTGTAGATATTAACCTAACCCACCCCCCTCCCCTCCCCTTGTTAAAGGATTGGGGATTCATGGCATACACACATATAATATATCCACAGTAAAAATAACAGGCATTTAAAACCCAGTAACAACTACGTCCCCAAAGCCGGAGAAATGCGTCAGTGTGTGTGAAAGTAGTGTGTGAACTGTAGTCTGATCTGTCTCACACACGGCTCTGACGATGCTGTCAGAGAGTGTCTGTCTTTATCTCAACAGGACAGGGGCAAAATGAGAGGACTGATTGATTAGAAACGAGTGTGTGAGGAGAGGGTTTAGAGAAAGAACACACACACACACACACACACACACACACACACACACAGAGTTTTGTGGTCTGGGAAAAGCCCAGTCACTCTCAGGATCCCCTGGCTCCAAACACAGGGAAACGACACCACCATGGCCTCAAGCGACACCCCACAATGATATATGGTGCACAAGTGTGTCTGTGTGTGTGTGTGTGTTCCCATAGACAAGCCCATAGTTCCAGTAAGAGTTGGGAAATAAGCTTTAATTCAGCATGTAGATGTTATCTTTGTACATCCTCCTTTGAAAGATGGCACCACACAAAACGGGAAAGACGAGACTCTGACCGTTATGGAAAATCATTTCTACCAAAAAAAAAAATAATAATAATAATCCCTACTTCCTCAAACATCAGAGATTCTCATCTCTCATGTGTATGAAGTCTGACTTCTGGTTACACAACAACAACAACAACAAAACATTCATTAGAATAACCCACTCTTTATGTGTCTCTTTGACCAATATTATTAGATACTTAAATAGAACCAGTGTAGCTGGCAGCAGGGTTTTCCACCACATGGAGCCGTAGAACAAGGAATTCTGTCCATCCCTAATCTTGTCTAAATCTGCCAGCCCGGGTCTTTCCGTCCCGCGGAGTCGGAAACAGGATCGGTTTAGAGGTTCTGATGGGGAATGAAAATGGGATGAACATTGTGGGAAGGAAAGAATGCATTAAAGCAATGAAGCTGTAAGCCTATGTCTCTGTTAAGCCTGGTCTGCTCTGTCAGACAATGAGAGGGCATTGTCTAGATGCCATGGCGTGATACACACACACACACACACACACACACACACACACACACACACATTCACACTCACACACACATTCACACACACAGTGTCTCTGAGTCACATATTACAAACTTCACAAAATCTCTGTCCAGTTTCAGTGCGGCTGAGAATTTCTGCAAAACAACCCAAATGTTCACCTCATACAAATATTTCTCACACCAGTATGTGTGACGGACCATCGTGAACGGTCAAGACAAACGTGACCGTGATTAGCATGACAACAGGCACAGCGACAAGAGCCAGCAGTCTGCTGAGTCTGTGGGTCCTGGCTCTGCTTGGTAATGAAAGTGAATTTCCCTGAGTGAGTGTGTGTGTGTGTGTGTGTGTGTGTGTGTGCGTGTGTGTGTGTGTGCACGTTCGTGTGGGAGGAGGCAGACACAGAGACTCTGAAGGGGATTACGCAGAAAAGAACGAACATCAATCAAGCAGCAGGGACGTGCTGGCTACTGATGATCCGCTGATAGTCGTCTGCCACCAACAATGTGCACTTATCTACAGGAGACCTATGACCACAGCTCCATTTCCACACCGTCCACCTCACTCACGCTCTCCCTTTCTCTCCCTCTCCCTCTCTCGCCAGTTTGTACTCTTGTTTTACACACCACCTTTCTCTTGGGGTTTTTTTTTCCTATACACGGTGCTCAGGCTTGACTTTTTAAGTGTCTATTCTCTCTGTCTCTCTCTCTCCCTGTCATTCCTCCTTTTTATCTCAGAATCTCTTTTAAAACAACCCACACAGTCCAATGGATTATCTCAGGCTGTAAGGTTTGTTAATACTTCAGACATCCTCCTTCTGATTCGGCGACACATTCCTAGGTGGCTTTAGTGACGTATGAAACCGTTCTGAGGAAAAAAAAACCCCATAAAAACATCATTGTGAGGAACGAGAACAGTCACTGTTATTGACACTGAGAGCCAAATCAGACGCTCAAACATGATCCTGCCCCTTCCCCGTGGCTAAAGCAGAACACACCTTCTTCCTGTTCCCTTTAAGTGCTTCCTTCTGTCTCATCCAATAAGAAAGCAGAGTAAAGAAGGACAAACTGGCCACAAGCCAAAAGAGTTTGCTCTTTTTTTTTTTTAAGTAATTGTTCATTTAATGCCAATTTCCCCCCAAATTTGGGCTTCCCAATTACCCATTACCTCTTGTATGTCTCCAAGGACAGACTCACTGAGTGATTTAATGCACTCAGATGAAGGTGGTATTCGACACTTTCAGCTACGTAACCACCTGATCGCCAGTGGCCAATGATGAGCAATGAGATGGAGAGAGATCCATCCGACACGCCCAGCCACCCACAGGAGCTGGGCCAGTCGCCCTTTCCCCCCCGGACCCTGGCTGCAAATTCGGCACAGCTGGAATTCAAACCGCTTGAATTGTGCAGTGTCAGACAGGGCTTTAATTGGGTGTGCCTTAACTGGCTACACCACACAGAGTCCCATCCAATGAGCCCTCTGATCACAAGCCAGTCCACACCATCAGAACAGAAAACCACCGCACACAGCAGCGGAATCAGCTGCGGAGAAGAGCAGATGAGCGTTCGGTTCTACTGTCTTTCATCGAGAACCAATTGCTCTCAAAAGTCCGCCGCACGACTCAGACTAAGCATTCCATATAGCTGACCTTAGCTAGGAGAGTGGAAGTTAACGACAGCGAAGCAGAGACTGCTGGGGGATTTCTGGGATACTGCTCATTTCATAATGCCACACTGGAATGTTTGCCCCACGCAGAACGCAGAGATGTGCTGCGGTCAAACCGAAGAGAACAGGAAGAATGTACTCAGCATTACATAATGTTTGCCAGCTTTAGTCACTGTGTATAAACAGCCTTCACAAACAGGTCCTCGCCGTCCTCTGGTCGCACGCGCAACTGATTGCGGCCGGAGAGATCGGAATGGATGAGAAAAACAGATTCTCTTTCTCCCGGCTACTGTGTGGGGTGAGACCGAAAGATGAATATAATTTCGGTGATCCCGCTGTTTAAAATTATAGGAGAGGTCGGGGAGAGGCGAAATAAAGTGGATTCGCAGGAGGGAAGGGTGTAAGAGCTGTGTGCAGAAGCTGCAGTTGCTAGGGGCAATACAGAGAAGTAATGAGTGCGTGTGTGTGTGTGTTTGAGAGGAGAGAGAGAGAGAGAGAGAGAGAGAGAGAGAGAGAGAGAAAAGAAAGAATGAGAGAACGATAGAGCGAAGGAGACAACACAGTGAATTGAGCACTCTCAGAAAGATGACCTTTTCTTCACCCTGAGTGTGTTCATCCTACTGTCTCTGCTGAATACACTCTTCTCCTCTCCCTCTCTCTCACACACACACACACACACACACACACACAGACAGACATTGTGTTCATACAAACTAAGCTTGCCATATAAACAACGTCTGAGTCCAGACCACACAGACAATTAAAGTCACACACACAACTCGCACTTATATATTTACTGTGTGTACACAGAACACGCATGCATACACAAAATACACAATGTTAACACACAACGCAGAGCACACAATGTTCTAACTGTACTCAGCATTTCCTCATCCACACACACACACACACACACACACTTCACAATCTCTTGAGTCCACACATTAGACACATAGTTTCCATGTACAGACAGTGAATATACACTCTGTCTCTAGGAGATTTCACCACCTCTGCAAATCAGGCAGACATGCCGACATGACCTTCACTTGAACCCTGTCTGGCACCCTGCACTCATTGGTATGAAGGCTTCAGTGAGGGGGGGGGGATTCAAGAGTTTGGCAGTTGGAGGAAAAGAGACGGCATAAAGTGGGATGAGAAAGAATGAGATATAGGCTCAGCCTACAACTAAACAGATATTGTACATACAGCGGAGAACACGCTAATGTGACATACAACGGAGGAGGGACCAAAGAAACGTAGACAGACTAAGGTACGCGTATAGATGCGTGTGTTTGAAAGGGAGGCAGAGAGAGAGGGAGAGGGAGAGAGGGAAGAGGAGAGTAGGGGAGAGAATTCTAGAACAATCAAGGATGCTCGTTAATGTCCAGGCTCTGAGGTTCAGATCATTACTGCATTGTACATCTTATTAAAAGTGGCTATTCAGTCAGACAGACGCACACCCTCACCCTGCCAAGCACTGTTTGTTTAACTCTTTAACATTACATAAGTAAACTCAGCCCAAGACCTCATGTCCAAAGCTAATAAATTATATCACAGCCAGGTACAAAAAAAACAAAAACAAACATGCACCAAATCTCCTCAGACATCCGGACTGTTTAAACTTTCTCCCTTTTTTCATCACAGCTGAAAACCACTAACATCACACAGCAAGTCTGAAAAGACCGGGACCAGGTGGGGTTACCGTGGTAACCAGGTTTTGGAAACTGCATGGGTCCGCATGACAAAGAACTTGTAAACACACCTGTGCACAACATATGAACGCGCATAAAAGGATTTGTAGTGTTTCAGTATTCTGTTTTTCATTGTGGGTAGAACCGTAACTTGGGAAAACCATTCTGGGCACTGGAATGTAAGCATTTCTTGCTGCTTACCAACAAGGCAACAAGGTCGAAGCAACAACACCCAGTGCCTTATTCAAAGAAAGTTAGCAAAGTATTCAAAAGATCTTTTTTTTACACTCAAACAAGTTAGCCCAGGAGAGGTAAAGCAGACCAAGTTTCACATTGACCTCTCAAAATCTTAGTCTAAGTTTGGCACTCTGGACTATTCTTCCCAACTTTTTTAGGCCGGTTACCAGCTTTTTAAAGATGACTCAATCTTAAAGCTCACCGCTTCCTCAGATAAAGAGCCTACTACTGTAACCACCACAGTCCAAAACACAACCAACATCTTCCTGTTTATAAGACACAACCAAGAAAGACCACATTCTAAAACTATTTCTACATGTAAATGAGTCGTATCTATCTGTAGATACTAATGGGTTTTGTGAATGATGTATATATAGTTTGCCCATTTCAAAAACTTTTTTTTTTTCCTTCCTTTTTTTCACCCCAAACCCAACTGACGGAGCAGTGGTGGAGAAGTGTTGTTCTACATGCCTGTGAAATCCAGTTTAATTTCAGCACCTTGGGCCCTTCGCCCAAGTCCAAATCAAATACACGCAGAGGAATAACTGCTTTGTGATGCGTGGAGATGCTCCTGGGTGGGTGTGTTTCGGTTAGGTTAGGATGGTACTCACTGGCCACGCCGGACGCCAGGCCATACAGGAGCCCTCCTCCAGCAGACTGAGGCTGGAATACCTGCGTGGCCGGAAGGGGACATTTCTCCTGCCTGATGAAGTTATACAGGAGGGTCTTCACCAGACGGCTGGTCAGAGACAGACTGGAGAGAGAGAGAGAGAGAGAGAGAGAGAGAATAAGCTTTCAAATGTCAAAAATGATTCACGTTATCACAGCACAAAAGAACACCAAAAATGTCAACATCCAAACACAACACCGTGCCAGAGATGAGTGGATAACAGTTGCACATCATCATTTTGTTCACTGGATATTTCAGACTCCAACTCTTGACTACAACTGCTTAAACATTTAATTTTGGCATATTATACATACAAAAATGTTCTAAATTATTTTCATACCTAAACAGAAGTGACAGATTTCACATATCAAAATACAAGAATAATAGTATTCATCATCATCATCATCATCAACAACTAAGAATCATCATCAAATACAACTTTAAAGAATACAAAGGACATATTTTCTGACTTTTGTTAATCATGATTCTGATTGGCCAATAACTTTAAAGCCATGTAGTAGTGTATTGCAAAACTATGACCATCAGAATGACACGTGCAGTGTGGTGCAGACCTCTTTTAGCCGTGTTAAAACCCCAGACTCCTCTTTGTGTGCTGGGGTTTCTGTGAAAATCTACTGAAATTAACACCGTATTTGATCAACTTCTCTTATTATTATTATTATTATTATTGGAGTTAACGAGACCAAAATTGCCGGAAATGTTTTAGAAACTGAATAGCCCTTGAGTGGTTTCTGGAGATTACTCAAAGCTTTCACCGTTCTTTGTCTTTGTTTTTCACTGAACCCTGTGTTTTTACCAAGACCCAAATATTTCCGTTCGAAAGAGGGCTACCACGGTTAATAAATACATTTAGGTGCCTTGCGGGGAAAAAACATTTGACTTCAGAATAGTTGTCTGAAACAATAAGAGAAAAGCCCCACAAGAAAAACACTGGTGGGTTCCAGCTTGTTTTGTTTCGGTGTCAGTTTGACTCTGAAGTGCTACTGTAGGAGAGAAAACAGCACTTTTTTTTTTAACTGTGTGTGCATATAAGTGTGTGTTTGTGTGCATGCGTGTAACCTTTCCTTTTTTTTCCTGGCTGACTTTTGAAAAAAGAGCAGGCAAAAAAACAGAGGAAAACACGTACGATTAAAAAAAAAAAAAAACCTCTGATGAATGAAACTCACATTCAGTTCCTAAACACAGTCACGCTGGACAACAAACAAAACCTCTCATAAACACAAATGCAACACAGACATTTCTACCACAGTCTTACACAACAAAACCACGCAGACAATTACACAACACAGTCACGAGTGACAATGTAACACACAGACAGTTACTAATATCAGTGCCATCAATGTTTACGCAAACACGAAACACAGACATTTTCCAAAAGTGCGAAACACGCGCATACACGTACGCGTACATATAAACGTACGTACACAGTCTCCATTAAACATAGGGTAAACATAGGCAGCCCTGTTGTTTTTCTGTGTTGACCGCAGTAGGTCAGAGTGTGGGTAAAAAAAAAACCCATTGGAGAAGTCAAGTTCCGCCCCACCAGAGAGATGAGAACACTGGCTGCCCACTGCTAAAAATCTTGGCAGAGTGATTTTCACTGAACGTGGGAACGGTACTGAGAAAGCTGTCTGAGCTGATTTGGGTTATTTTAGTCAGACGCGCTAGTCAGACGGCACTCCCTTCTAAGAGTGAAACTACATTCTTACCATTATAGGGCAGAGTATTACAGCAATGTATCAACTGAGCAGCAGAGCTCTCTGCTTGGCTAATTAGCGAGGGGATCGGCTGTCGACTCATCATCACATGGAAATAGGACGATATGTATCTCAAAAGCCACACCAAAAAAAATCACCAGTTATTTTTATATTAATTCTCAGTCAACAGGACATCTCCCTCAATCCTCGTTACTTATAAACATCTGCAAAACGCATAGACATTAATATAGACCAATTCACTTACCATCGACCAGTAGTTAAGCAGCGGTAGATAAGCCCCTCCCTCAGGATCTCTTTTTGGAAGAGCTGATAGGACAACAGAACCAGTAAGGTGGTCACAGCCTCAAACAGGATGTTGTAGGTGATGTCCCTGAGTGAAAAAGGGCAGAGCAAACAGGAAGCTGTAAGCAAAGCCCAACAGGATGGTGTACATCACATCTCATGTTACAGCACTGATGGCATAAACAGAAGTCCCGCCAACAGTTGCTACAGTAACACACACACACACACACACACACACACACACACACGTAGATTGAATGAGAGGCACTGGCATAGTACCATTAAATGTGCGTTAAATGAGGAGAAAGAGGAGGACAGATAATATTCAGGGTTAAGGGTCCATGTTATGACTAGACGGGTCAGAGAGAGGGTACCGTTGATTACATCTTGGTTACAAACCCGAGAGCCGGTTATCTTGCCTTTATCACTGACACACACACACACACACACACACACACACACACCTGGAACTGAGAATGAGTCCTATGCATCCAGGTGAGGAGAAATAAGGTCTGAGACCTGGAGGGCCAAGGTCCTACCGCTTTTTGACCTAGTCTCTTAATTACAAGATCATTTTCCTACTGTAAACAGGTGGTCACACTCAAAGGCCACTCTGTTCAATTAATATAGAAAGCAGCAGGATTTTGGCCTTCCATGACACGATTAGGACACCTCTGATCTAAGTGACAGGGCCGCAGACAATGCCTCAGGGATGAGGACATCTCTAAAATCATTCTTCTGAAAAACCTCCGTAAGTGCAGCGGGCAGATACAGCTCTCCTTGACTGTCTAGAGCTTTTTCTTCTCTTTTAAATGTTGTTTGATTTGTTAAGATTGTAACGAAATTAATACTATTACTCTAAGAGAGTAAACATGACGGCACAATGATCTCCTAATCAG
Organism: Chanos chanos; assembly: GCF_902362185.1. NCBI lineage: Eukaryota > Metazoa > Chordata > Actinopteri > Gonorynchiformes > Chanidae > Chanos > Chanos chanos. The sequence goes on from NC_044497.1 coordinate 47,306,856, forward strand.
CTGTTTTAGTGAAATGACCCCCTCTACCTTATAACAGTTCCTATACCACAGTGAATCTGCTCAGGTAATAGCTATAGTAATTGTCAGTATCCCTATCAGCAAGAGTGTATGTGGTCATTTTGCTGAAATGAACTCTGTGACTCCATAACTCTGTCTCTGGACTCCCCTCTCAGAGATCTCTATTGTTTCAGATTTCCTTCCCACCCACACAAAATACACACACGCAAACACACACACACAAACACCGATATAAAATGTAAATTCATTCAAAAAGCCAGATTCAGTTCCACTTCCCAGCGGTGATGTCACTTGGCACATGGATCTCTCACTTTCTTACACATGAGGCTATTTTTACTTTTCATTAAGAGGTGAGACAGAGGGATGAAGACAGCCTACAATGAAATGATGAGAGAGAGACAGGATGAGACAATGAGTTCATTTATAGCCACCATTTGACATCGGTCTTTTCACCTGCTCTGTCCGAGGCCCTAATAACGCGGCGCAAACTGCAACGACAGTCGCAGGTACTCTCATCTCCCACAGTGTTAATCTGCGACGTTACTGTCAGTGCAATTTCCTCTCGAGAGACGGACCAAATTACCTTCTATTTGTGAAGTGCGCATGATACATAAATACGTCCACAAATGAGTCTTTCCTGTTATTTCTGTTCAAAGAGAATACGTGAAGGCTCCACATTCCAATTTAACACAAAGACACCAAATAACTGAAGTATGGACGCACTGTTTTAACATGTTTAATTAGAGAAACCAGAGCAAAGAACCAGGAGCTGGAGGTACGGTCAGATAGTTGTGTATCACTCCAGCGATAGTGTTTACGCTTAATGATTCTGCATCTCTTGTAAGAGATTTTCAACACAACTTAAAAAAAAAAAGAAATTTACTTCACCACCTGTGCATGTAAAGCAAACAAGCTGGATTCTCTTGAAATACAATAGGCTCTACTTCGGGGTTTAAGAAAAACAGAGGGTAATACTTGTTGGCATTTAAACCAATTAATCTGACCTTGTATCCAACTTCCCCCAAACTTTTTTTTACTAAGCACGTAGCACGGAAATCAGAAAGATGACAACAAAGCAAGACCCCCCCCCCCCCAAAAAAAGAAAAAAGAAAACAGTCTGTGGTTTAAAACAATGGAGAATGTTGAGCTGCCAAACCTACAGAACTAGACATAAGACAAGAGCCAGAGAAAATAACATGGACACAGAAAGACAGAGAAAGAGAGCGAGTGCGAGAGCGAGAGCGAGACAGAGAGAGAGAGAGAGAGAGAGAGAGAGAGAGAGGGAAAGACAAAGGTCATCTCTGAACAGAGAGCATTCGTTTCTATCATCATGAAACGGAGAAAAAAGACAGAAAATCTTTTATTTTATTTTCAGATTTGCAGAAACCTAACAAGCCAAACCAGCAACCCCCCACTCACCCCACACAACCCCACCCCCTTTCCTCCATTCTCTTCAATCTCACTTTTTCTTCCCTGAGATTTTGAGAAAGATCAATAATAAAAAAAAAAAAACGGTGCATCATGAATAAATCGAGTGTTCATGAATAAAAGAGGCATTTTCATGTAGAGGTTGGCTCGCACCGGCTATGGAACATATACGCGCTCACACACACACACGTCTCTGTAGGAATTCAAGCCATTATTTTGGCTTAATGTTCCAGGCATGATAAAGAGGACAGAACGAAAGGACATCCAAAAAAACATTCTCCAGACACACACGACATGGGAGCATTTATATTCATGAGAGTGTGAGGGAAGTGTTCTGGCTCCTAAGTGTGTCTGAAAACAACACATCAACACACTCTCTCTCTCTCACACACACACACACACACACACACACACCCCTCATAAGATCAGCACGACACATTGTGCATTTACTCCCATGAGCCAAGCTGAACAAGGGGGAACTTATACCTCATTCCATGTCTCTATCTGTCTCTCCTTATTAACTTATATTTCTGTCTTTTGCATCTCTGTAGTGCTATACAATAATGACCCTCCTCCAAACACACTAAGGGCATTTCTTCCTCTCTCTCTTTCTCAGTACACATGAATGTATGCATCTATGTATCTTTCTCTATGAGCATAACTGGTTCTTGTTCTCTTTATCACTTGCACATTCCCTACCTCCCTCTTTCTCTCTATCTTTTGAAAACTCTTTAAACTTATCTCCTCATCTTTCTGTGCTCCAAATTACCCACACTTCTGAGAATCAGTCCTGAGTGGCTCTCGGCGATAACATGGCAGTGTTTCGTTCACACGCATGATAAACTCACGTATTCTCTCCCTAGCATAGAAGCATACAGGTCAGTGTGCGGTCAGGACTACATATATGACAAAGCCATGTTCCAGTCTCTTAAACTTACTGACATACATCTGACAGTACTGCATACATACAAGACCAGCTATTCTCATAGAAAATGAACAATTCAGTTTGGTTCTGCAACAGCATTAGACATACATGCATTCCTTTCTTTTATATGTCTCATTCAGTTACGCTAGTGCAAATGTATCTCAATGTGCCTGGAAGGATTTTATTTAAACTTATATAAATTCATACCCGGGTGCATTAGGGCATATTAGTGTTTCAAAATAAACACCCTCCTTTGGAAGCTGAACTGAAGTACCATGTAAAAGTTTACAGTGATGAGTTTATGTAGTAAGACTGAAATCTGAGATAAAAAATAACAAAAACAAAAAAAAGGGGGTAAACAGAAAGAAAACAGAACAGAAAAACAGAAGAGTGGTAAGAGTGATAGGATGGTATGACAGACTGACTGTGACTCATTAGCTGTGACCTTCTCCTCTCTCACTATGACAGAGAGGTGGACAGAAAACCCCTCCACACACTATGACTCATACTCTTCTCTGTCACACCTACTGAAAAACACACAGTCAGTACTACACACCACTGTAGACAACATACAGAGACACAAAGTACCACACACACTACTGTAGACAACATACAGAGACACACAGAAACACACACCACTGTAGACAACATACAGAGACACACAGTACCACACACCACTGTAGACAACATACAGAAACACACAGAAACACACACCACTATAGACAACAAACAGAAACACCACAAAGCTTATATGATGGCAAACTGTTTGGATACCTTCATAATGAATCCCCCTTTGTCAATCCATACACACAAGTAGGAACACACACACACACAGACACGCACGCACACACATATGTCATACATATACCACTTTTTGGAAGGAAAACATGTCCCACAAACATAACCACCCTCCAGATTAACTTCTTACATTGGTTGTTCTGGTGCGCCGAACTTTTTCCATTTAGGTGCACCAGCACATAATTTAAATGCACCCAAAATCTTTCACCGTGCCTTTTGGCGCCAGACTAATGCATTTTAAGCATTACCTTTTTTGACCGTTCCCATACACACTGGTCATTTCTTAACACATTCTGTAAATGATTGTAAAGAGGAGTAAAGGTCACAGCACAGGGTGCGTTTCTTGGAGACATTGTGCTTTTATTATGTTTCAGTTCGGAACGTCACTGCTCCGAAAGCAAAAGCACTGTTCCCGGGCCATGCTTTGGCTGCACTCTTTGGAATAAACGCAATGCATATACGCTTTGTCATATCTGAGCCACGGAAACCGGACAAGCCATTCTTTGCGAAAGGCGTACATTTGGGCTTTTTCATATGTGGTAGGCTCTGGCTTTGGCTCGGAGCCAGATGAGGCCATCTCTGACGAAGATGCTGGGTTAGGGTTAGGCATCTTCCCAGGGACAGGGGAGACAGGTGGTGGAGCGGTTACCTCCGCCGACGATGTCGGGTCTGGGCTGGGCCTCTGAAGGCCTGGGACAGGTATAACGGCCACCGCAGCGTTTGTCTTGACGAAAAAGCAATCAATAGTTCTCTTCATTTTGAATTACCGATGCGTTTTAAAGTTGTGATGTCACTCGGGGAGGAGTACAGGGCGTGGCTTCACACATACAGACAAGCCATATTTTTTTTTCTCCGCCCACATCAGGGTCAGAGCCAATCAGAGGCAGAGTAGGGGCGGACCTTCGCAGAATGCGGGTGGGAAAAAGAAATAACGCTACACACATACACACAGAGAGGCAGACCTGTTAAATGTCAGGTGCAACGGTGCGACCAATGAAAAAGTTCAGCCGCACTTGACAGATTTTTGGTCGCATGTGTGACCACAATGGTCGCACTCTGGAGCCATGCACCCATAACCTTCCATAGTAATTCTCTGTAGATACTCACAGTAGAGGGACCTCCACAATGAGATACACCAGATTATAGATGAGCTCCTCCAGCAGGTCTTCGCTTCTCGAATCTATAAACACACACACACACACTTTTATATCTAGTACTGCAACAGGTGATTTCATTTTAGCTGTAGAGCACTTTTTACAATATTTACACTGTCACACAGAAATTATTCCAACAATCTCCCAGATTATTACCGTTGAAATGGCCTGAGATAAGTATGGTTCCAAATGATCAGCTTTATATAATCAAATAAACAGCATCTGAACTCAGTTTCATACTGCGTCTTTCTGGCATTTAAATCTACACTGCTGTAGCCCTGCAGCAACCAGAAGTTAGCATGTCCATCATTTCCCGTGAACCTGTGTGTGTGTGTGTGTGTGTGTGTGTGTGTGATATCTCCAACGAAAACAAAGACTTTATAATCTAACAAGCTTGTCTTTCCACTGAAGGTGTTAACAGATGTCGTTGGGAGAACAGAACGTTCTTGGTGCTAATGTGTCTTTTTGCATTTGTCATGCTTTACAACATGAGAGAAAGGGAGGGAGAGAGGGAGAGAGAGAGAGAGAGAGAGAGAGAGAGAGAGAGAGAGAGAGGGAGAACAGCGTGAGAGCAAAAAAAAAAAAAAAAATCCTTTGTAACCACACACATCCTGTTTAAAAGAAAAAAAAATCCTTCTTTCCCATCTGAGAGAGAAAGAGAGAGAGAGAGAATGTGTGGAGAGACAGAGCGGAGACAGCGCTCGAGCCTCAGATCCTCCTTCATATCCAGTCTTTCCCAATTAAGCCTGTTCCCAGTCCCAACTTCCAACGAATCCTACTCCTGCCTGCCAGAGACTAACTGGGAAACTATTCTAGAGAGAATCCTCACTGTTATGATGTGGATTTTCCATATTTCACTGGGTTTCAATGCGACGTTCTGACCCTGCTAAAGACAATACCAGATGAGGATATGGAAAGATCACAACGACAGAGGAGTGAATATTGAACCAGGACCTCATTGTTGAGCTGTCTAGTATGTGTGCGTATCTATGGGTCCACTCGGTACAACATATTGCAATATATTATTTTCGAAAGGGCGAGGTTCATGTAGCAATTTTAGAATATAGAAGAAAAATATACTAAAAAAATCTGCGTCTTTAATCGATGTTATAATTAAATGACAGACTCTTGACACTTTCACTGTATCGCTCTCTGACACACATATTCACACACACTCCTCCTCCAAAATTAAACAGCCTTATGAGACTCTTACCGCAGGTACCTGGCGCCCTCTCCTGGTACGAGAACTGTAAGTGCAGGTCTTGCTCACTCATCTCCCTGATAAAGACTTTGAGAAGACAGCGTACCAGGAACAAAGCATTATGGGCTTGCCAGATAAACAGCTGACTGTGGAGACAGAGAGAGAGAGAGAGATAGAGAGCGAACGAGAGGGAACAGTGAGGTAGTCTTGTTATAAATACAGCTAACTGTATCTAAATAGCTTTTTGACAAATAATGTGTATGTCTCTCCCACGACTAATATTTCAACTCTAAAATAAAGGGTTGCTATTTAGAAAGCAGTAGGTTAAAGAGCATTAGAGCAAAATCAGAATGTGATCACAAGGTGCCCTTCTCATCACCAGACAAACACACAACACAAATATCCTGTCTCTCCCTCATCCTGGAGTGTGTGGGTGTCTACACAGTCAGACAATGTCAGAAGGACAGGAGACACAGCCTAGACTGTCACTGGACTGTTTTTCAACATAGACAACAGGAAAGACGAATGACCCGATCAGTTAATGACATCATTTCAAACACACACACACACATACACACACATTAACTAAGAAAGCAGTGCATCACACGCAAATGCAAACTGCAAGTCTCAAACACTAGACCACGCACAGGAAATTAAATCATATTTTCAACCCACACATCAGACTTTTTATCACAAGCCTTGTTCACTCGAAATAAAAAAAGAGAAAAAATACTAATATGCTTGTCTTCATATGGAATATCAAAAAGATTTACTCGTAGATTTTTCAGTAATATTTTTCCCCCCACATAAACACCTTCACAATCCTTTGATATTTTCACAGACCCCTATCCTGTAGGCCTATATGTCAGATTGATTCCACAGTCTGGGCTTCCCTCACAGGGCTAATTACTAACCTGCTGTGAGTTAAGTCCTGAGCGCTCTGCAAACCTAACACACAATCTCATGCTAGTCTCACAGACAAACCATAAAAGTCAATCCAAATCTTCCTTCTCAAAAAGTACTGACATAAAAAAAAACAGCAGCTAAGCCCTGTCAGTGGTTTTGAACCACCCTTCCCAAACACACACACACACACACACACACACACACACACACACACACACACACACGCTCGCACTCGCGCGCCAGAGCGTCAGAGCATGGCTCATGCTACTGCGCCTGGTGTCTGAGTGAAATCAAAGGCAAACTTTGATCATCCTTTGACGACCATCTCCACAGCAACTGGTGTGACCGTGGGCCTCAGTGTTTTATAACAGGACTGACTAACAGCCTGTCAAACGTCACCCTTCAGATTCAGCCTTTATGAAATATGTGGGAGACAGCTGGAACCGCACAAAGCTCCCTTTTCAGGTCTATGGCCCAGTAACAAGCATCTGGGAACAGCAATTCCCATGTTCCTCTGAGACTGGCCCTGTCGCAGTGTCACTGGCCTGAACTACACCTATATCATTTCCCATGGGAAAAACTGCACTACCAGAACACTATCAACACTGCGGAGTGTAAACCAGACTTAATGCAAAGCATTTACAAAAGCCTCAAGCATTAGTTAAATGCAGTATATCTTAACAGTAAAGCTATGTCTCCTAACAGCCTAACAATCTCTCTTTGTTTTTAAGAGAAAAGATTGAAGGAGTAAGAAAGGAAGATGGACTGTTTTTTGAGACACAGCTCAATCATATAAATGACTTCAGGGACACTCTGATTGTCTATTACCTTCTGCAGTAAGGTAATGCTACCGGTGAAAAAAGCGTGGGTTTTTTTTTTTCTCCTTAGGTTCGGTTTTTATGACATGACACTACAAGCACATTACTCACTCTTTGGATTTACTGGCAACACTCAGAACCATACCACAAAATAATCCAGAATTTGGATGATTTTTTGACTCATCGGTCAACTCGTTCCACTTTTCTGGAGGTTGGCAATGCTGTTCAGACATGAGGACAATGTTGGCGCCAAATTTCTTTGAAGAAAAAAATGTCTCTGTCATTTGTAATTCTCACACACTCACTCTTGGCATTCCGTAGATATTTTCAGCTCTTTGGTTCTTCCAAGGAAAACTCTGACCAACGCTCCAAAGTTTCCTGACCGTGGATTATTCTCAACTGTGAAAGAGGAATGTCAATAGATATAGTTCAGTGGAACTCGCCACGTATCAGGAAAAAATAAAACAAACAAAGTTTTACAACAGAATTTTACTGTTAATTTCTAACCAGAGAGTTAACATTAAAATGAGTCATTCTCATTTTGTCTGCACAACAAGTTCCATGTCAGTGAAATGGTCCAACTGTCTAGAGATTCAAGAAAGTATATTTGCATAAAAGAAACCTAAACCACAAGCTATAAATGTAAGCCATTAATTTTCCAGGCAACACAAAAATTCCCCTTTATCATTATACTGTTTCATCACAACATAAAAATTTCATGCACAGTTTGGATTCTCCAAGCAAACACAAAAGAATAGGCATCCCAAAATGACATATCTAAATTTGACAAGGCAGGCTGTTTATAATTACACCATGCAAAAGCTTGTTTTTGTACAACTTTAATTCTGAGGTCAAACCAATCTACATCAGCTGTAATGGTTGGCAAAAACCCTTTGAAAAAACGAACTTGGCAAGAAATTAAACAAACAAACATTGAACATTTAGCATACTTAAAGTCTTCGCAAGGGGGATGACTGCCTCATCCAACAGCTTAGCATCGGAGCTGAGAGCAAGAGAGAGAGAGGGAGGAAAAAAATGATTAGACTTTTGCACCTATGAATCTGGTTCAACTGGACATTCATATTAAAAAAGGACCACACCGTTTACAGACGAGACAGACAGACTGACTGTAAAATTCCTCATAGAAAAGCACATTTAGCACTTTTTCAATCACCTTGTACACTGGACAAACAAGCAACTGTCTCAAAATGACCAAATTAAAGAGCTTATTTTTAAAGATGCGTCTCTAAAAACGCAGAAGATTCATCTCAAATCACAAAACACTTCAATTTAAACCTCTTGATGACATTTAATTGCTATGGTTATGAATTTGATAATTCATTATGACTGTTTGAACAAATTTGTTTCGAATGAAATAGATCATTATTATGCTTCCAGGAAAGTAAGAAAAATACACAAATCTAGTGAAAAAATTAGTTCATAGCACCCCCCAGTGGACAGCCTATGTCAAACCAACAGACCTCAAGCCCATTAATTCTCTGTTTCTCAATATCATTACCAGGAGAGCATATTTCTTTTCCAACCCTGTGCAAAATCAACTAATTAAGGCTTTAATGATTAGGCCTGTTGTTAAAAATGGAACATGTGTTAGAACAAAAACCCTGCCGTGTGAGTGAAGTCTGAGTCAAGTTTGGGATCACTGTTCTTTAACTGACCGTGAAGCACTCCCCAGTCTGAGTGCTACATGCCCATATCCGTGTGAGCTCATGCCCAGTGAGGTCATTAACATGAGTGAAACTGTCACAATGGATTAAAAAGTCTATTACGCGGCCAGGAGTCAGCTCAGGTCTGCCGACTGCTGTCTGCACGGGAACTCAATGGGGGCTTTCAGCAGCTGATGTAACTTGGCTAATATTGACAGCAAGCACCCTGCCCATCCCTGCCTGCCCTTAGATTAAAGATACACAGGAGAGGCAGGAACTAATAACAGGAGATGGGTGCAGCACATAAATAATCACGGTAATAGTCAGCTAAGTCAGGAGCAGCTTTCAACACATTCTCTATAACTGACCAGAGGGAAATTATGTAAGACCATAGCAAAGGTGAAACAGGGGGATAAAAACTCAGTGTTACAGGAAAGCAAAAGCTATTTTGACTTTTTTTTCATTCTGCAGAAAAACAAGCACAGCTGTTGTAATTTGACAAAATTGTTTGAGTTAAATTTAGCCACATCCTGCAGCTAATGAAGAAGCCTAGGCCACATTTGATCTTCAGTCAGCTTCCATCAACGTCTTTGTGTAATTTAATCTTTCAGTAGTAATCAAACCACACCTGAGTAGGATTACATACCAAGAAAAGGGTCCTGCTGACAGACAGTATATTACAAACGCAAGGCAAATATTTAAACTGACATGAGAGACACAGCGAGTAGTCCAGTGTACTGAACTAACTCTACTTATAATATATTTTCAAACACATAAAACACAGTATCACTATATTGAGCAATTTACTAAGGCCTGTATTAATAGAATTTAGATTTGCTCTAAAAACAGCCCGATTCAAAGAGCATATCAAAATAAAGGTCATTCATTAAGACTGCTGTCATGACATTTAACTATATGATATCACTTTAAATTATCATTAGTTGGGATTGAACTGACATGTTGGCTCGTGTGTTAGCAGCAATGATGTCACTGGTGTGCAAACATGCACTACCAAGCAGTGGAGACCTGAAGGTCAAATGAGAAATGCGTACCATAGTCAAAGTGAGTCTCTGACCTTACAACAGGTTAGTGTTATATTAACTCTGAATGGGCAGAGCTAGTGAAAATGGAGAGCAATAACAACATTAACAGTTTTTGACTTCCTTTCTCCCTTTCTTCTCTGTCACCATGAGATGACAAACTCACAGTTATCAAATGTCACAGATCATCTTACAGATAAGAGTATCTAGATGCCATGTCAGCGACTTCCACGATTGGCCGGTAGACCTGCCACAGCCGTTTACACAACATGGTGTCTTTCAGTCGACTTCATTTGGGGGGTATGGGATGTTTTCCGGACAGAGGTCAATTTTCTGATATCAGATATGGATTACTTCCAAAAATGAAAAAAAAAAAAAACAGTACGCTTTTTTTTTTTTTTTTTTAATTTGATCGGAGCAACACTTTGGAACGGAGCACTAAGGCCTGTAGTGTGACCATCACCTTTGTTTTTTCTTTCCCTTTTTCACAAATACATGAAAACAAGCCCTAACATCTAACACCCCTCCCCAACCCCCGCAGTGCAAAGGAAAGTCTGACCGTTCACTCACCTGTTGGTGGGGCTTGTGAATGTAAAGGAGATAAGCTGGTTCCAGAAGGGGTCATTTTCACAGATGGACTCCGGGCCGATAAGTCTCTTCAAGCTCTGACTCTCGGACAGGTCACTAACCTGGCTGATGTTGGCTCCCATCTCCCACGGCAACAGGATGAGGCCTCCTCAAAGCCTCATCTCCCACTGTGCCAAGTCCTGGGGTTAACAAGGAATGGTTTTATTGTCCTACTGTCATGTGTTTATACTGGCGTTACTCATCTGTTTAACAATGGGCAATAACATAACTTGTTACACTGAGAGAGTGAGTTTTAGCCTACAAATCCTTAAGAAAGATAATACAGGTCAAACAAGTGCATAGACTATGCTAAAGAACTATGAGGGCTGCATATGGGTACATAAGAAACTCACTAAATACATAATACAGTCAAGCAATCTCTATACATGTTAAACAGACCATGAAAACTTTACACTTAGATAAACAGCCTAAAACTTTTGCATTCCTTCATTTTTCCACATTGCTGCAGATTCTAGGTGCATCATCCACTACACAAATGTCATTCTAATTCATGTTCAATTAGAAATCCTACTACTGAATTCTATATCAGGCACCCAAAGACACAATCCACGCAGGCTCATCTGTCAGACTGTGAGATTAATTAGTGACGTTATGCTAAAACAGCGTCAGATGTTTCTGACAGAGCAGAATGTCAGATTACCCAAGAGGCTATTAAGTGTCCAGCTTTCCAGTGAGCAGAGTTACTTTGGAAAAATGGGTCACACATTCTTGGATGAACCCAAAATAAACTGTCTGAACCACAACATGAAGATATGACAATGATACTGCTCAGAGGTGAGAACAGACCTGAAAGTGCAAGTATAGAAATCGTTAAAATATACTGTTAAAACAGCTCGTGTTTGACTTGTACAGTACTAGAATAGTATTATAACTACTCTAAACCAAAGAGACTCCCCAGAAAAGAAAATGATGACAAATGTATTGTAAATAATACACAGGCTGGGTGCACCGTATTACTAAGGGATCATTCTCCAGAATACTTGACATCACCGTCAGCTGATCATTCTGACATTCGCAGATGATGTACTCAGTTTGTTCTGTGGCATACGAAATTAAGGCTGTGAAGTTATTCTAACTAATCAGTTAGCCTGGTAGCGCGCGCTATCCCTAACTGCGCAATAGGACACCACTGAAGACCAGCAGTTAGGATATATAGCATCTTAATACTTGTCCAGCTGCACCAACTAAGCAAGTAGATGTGTGTTGACCATAATTCCTTGAACTGACAATCTTCACATTCTGCGTAGATTTCAGAAATAAATTACTCAATCCGTGAACAACTTCTTATAACTCTCCAGCAAGTTTTCAGGCAGGTTATATGTGCTAGATTACATGTAGCTAAAGGTTTGCAGTATTACTGGAGGCGTGGATAGCTGACAAGCTAACTGCTAGTTAGCTATCTGGTGAGGCAATACTATCGTATCACAACAAATTAACTATATATAATAACGTGCCAATAGTACAGTGGTGGTTCATATACATAACAGACAAATGACATGGCGAAACAATTTTATGAGCAATGGCTGGTAAGCATCATCAAGAAACCTGACTGACAGTCCTTATTCATTAGCAAAGCTAACATAACTCTCACAGCACTAGCAATAGCATAGTTGCTAGCTAGTTGGGTTTCTCTGCAAGATGAACAGACAGCCTACCTGTCAAATATTTGTTGTTCAAGACTCTGTCAGTTCCAGCTCTTAATCAGAACGTCGTTGATTCCTGGGCCGGTTTAGATAAAACAGAACGGTATAAAATGGTTTATAAGTAGTCGTTAAATTCAATCAGAAGTAATAGATACTACTTTCCCTGTCTACAGCGCCTCCATATTTCCACGTCGCCGCAGATTCTTGCGTGGCCATGACGTTCACTGAACCGGATTTCTTCAAGTCATATGACGCTCAAGCACTTAAACTAACGTTGCAAAGATGTTTTGTGTTTTAATATCTTTTTATACATTCAAACATGCACGCATACATACATACAAACACACATACATACATACATACATATGATTGTGTGTATTTCATTTTCACATACTGGTGTATTGTTACGTTTGGTAACAATATACTATAAGAAAGTGCTATAAGAATGACGTAGTGAGCAACTTTGTGTTTAATGCAGTGTTTTTTAAATCTAGTCATGTATTTTACTCTCATCTTCAGAGACTTTCAGCAAAATGTCATTAAGACATTAACAATGTTTTTAAAACCATGAAGGTTCATGTATTCAACTGTAATGTTTAAATCATATCTGTTTCCCAATGACAGAATGGGAGCAAGCAACTATGAAAACAATTGTCATCCTTTGAGGAGGGATGCCAGTGAACTTGATGATCAACAATTACTTCATACTTGTATTCAGAATCAGAATGAAACAATTAGTAAATCAAGAGACATTAAATCTTCCTTCAGTTTATTAGAGTTAGGATACCATTAATATTATATTACAGTCAGGTGACTAGTTGAGGTGGGAGGAACAACTAAAAAGAGCTCATTTTCATTCTTTGTCTCCATCATATTCCATCCACATACAATAAAAACTATGCAGAGAAATTATAAAACATATGTCAAAAACTGTCAACCTTGATTAAAGGAAAAACTCAAAAAGATAATATATTATAATCTTAATTACATCACAGATGACACATTTATAGATAGCAGACTGGTATTACAATGCAAACTCCAGGCTTGAAGAATGTGCATACATACTGGCTTTATCTACACAATAAGACTTGAAGACAACAGTTTAAAATGCATTCAGAGTAATAAACTATGTTAACCAAAAGAAATAAAATGAATGATAAAGCCAAGTTTCTCATCAGTCCATCTTTTTGTCAGAGACAGTTGCTGATCCATTACAAGTGGGACCATTGGCTACCCCATTGCATTCAGCCTGAGGAAAATGAAAATGAATGAACATAGGAAAAATGAATAACAGATGCTGTTTAACAATAATTATTGTCTTCATTAAAAGCTCAATGTTTAAGTAATTGATACAAATGTAGAGCTGATAAAATGTACATCAGTACGCCTGTACTGAAAACTACTCGGGAGTTTATTTTCCATTTGGTCATTTCTTCCATGGACCCTACGTCATTATAGATAGCTTAATATACTGTTAAGGAGAAATCAGATAGATAAAACAAACAACAAATTCAATGTACGCAGACTTTTAAAACAATGCTAATATTGAACTTCAGGACAAAATCAAAACACTATGAGATCCATAGCCTCTCCACTACAAGTACAAACGAAAATAAAAGGACAATAAAAGTGACATGTAGTTACCTTGCAGGTCCCATTGCTCTTCTCATTTGTTTTTGTGTCCCCTGTGCCACTCTCCTGCACTGCTTTTTTGGTCCAGAACTGGCTTATGATTGGTGAGATGAAGGGATAAATAATTGGCTCCAGAAACCTCTTGTATACCCAGAGGAGTACAGGAATGACGATGCAGGGTATGCAAACCATGGCTGGGGGTCAAAGCAGGTCTAAAGAAAGCAGATTGTATTTTAAAATTTTGAGAAAATATCACTCAAGTAAAGTGCACCAGTGCTAGTTATGTAGTTTTGCGTAACTAACCTTACAGAATTACTGTATACCGCCGCCAGTTCCACTTGAATGACTTGACAAGCACGTAAATAAACTAATCTATAATATATTGTTTTCATTGGCCAGCTATCGTTAAGTAGTATTCCCTAGCCTGTTAGCTTAACCACTTGAACTTGTTCCTTTGTAAGGCCTTTATCATTTAAACTAATTTATGATCATTATGATCATAATTCTCAAATCCGGAGCCATTGCTGTTGTAATGACCCAAAGTATCTTAAATCACAGGTGTTATTTTGTTAGTAAAGCTGGGTTAAGTCTACTAGCTTATGGTTCTCTGTGGAAGCTAGTTCTACTGCTACTTAGCTTGTTGGATAAGATAAGTTTATAACAGTCGAACCCAAAGAGTACGGCTGAGCACAACTTTAACCAACTTATTGTGAGTACTCACCTGTGACACGAAGTCTTATCGAAAACTAAAAAGATTTCCAAGTAATGTGTCTCAGGTTCTTTAATTTATTCAACAAAACATTGACTGAGCTGATGTGAATCCAGTAACTTCTACGTCCTCTTCTTCTCCTACAAAATGTTGAACGATAATGAGTGTACCGCCACCTGTCGGCACTACCATTATTGCAACTTGAAACTACTCATGAATCATGAAACTCAAATTCAAGGCATAAATATGGGTGGGGAGTAATAAAGAAAAATTTTGTATTTAGTTGTATGACACTCCCAGACACCCCCATCTTGAATTTAGTCTCCCAGGTCCTAACGAGCTGACACACGGGTTATCACAATATCCATAGGTATGGGACCATTTTAAGATCACATTCACTAATATATCACTGACACAATTCAGTCTGGTGTTATTACATTTAATCTGTGAGAATTCAGGAACTGTCAAAATAATGCATTATAATGTTTGGGTTTTTTTTTTCAGATTTGACAATCAAGAGAAACAGCATAACAAAAATAAAAGGGGTGGGGGGGGGGGGGGGTACATGGTGATTGTAGGAAAACAAAAGGAGCTTTAAAAGTAAAAAACTAAATGAGCTTTAAAAAAGAGATAAGGACACCAAATTTTCCGTTCTAAATTTGACAGTAAACATCCTACTAACATACTATGACATCTCCTGTAATTGACAGGAGAATCTTCTTTTGCCCTAAAATTAGTGTTAAAAATGAGAAGCAAGGCCATTTCACATCCTGGTGATGATCATGTTTCACTGAACTGTGACAATATTATCATTTCACATACACTGAACCCTCAAAGGGTTTAGAACAGCAGAGAAACAGGCATAGACTCAGAGAGAAAGGGCTCAGAGACAGGACCTGATAAAGATGGAGCAGTGGAGGCAATCATCTGAGAAACGTTAGTAGGAATGGAGGAAAGATTTCTTTCAAATGAAGGAGGAGAAAGGCCTGAAAGAAGAAAAACAGAGCTAAATTTCAATCACTAGAGTGGATCTGAAGGTAATAAATGAGGAATCTGATGACATCCTAATTCCGCTCTGAGGGGGGAATGCAGATGTTTTTAGTGTATCAGCTTGCTTGAACATGTCTTCTT
This sequence comes from Chanos chanos, assembly GCF_902362185.1. Taxonomy (NCBI): domain Eukaryota; kingdom Metazoa; phylum Chordata; class Actinopteri; order Gonorynchiformes; family Chanidae; genus Chanos; species Chanos chanos. Next base: position 47,322,571 of record NC_044497.1, read on the forward strand.
ATGCTGTTTACATTTCCAGACTTGGTCGGGATGTCAGCTGCCCTCCCCCAATATGTCCCAGTTGCCTATATGCTAAATAAAAACAGGACTATGGCTCCTATGACGTATCCACCAGTGCCACAAACAGTCTCTGCCGGTTCACTGGTCCAGGTTTTTTTTTTTGGTCCCTCTTAGTACACCTAACAGATATCAGTAATTTTACTCACATTCTATGTGAGGATATTCCCCTTTCACATAGCCTTACATGTCTACCACATGTGACCAGAAGAGCTCAAATGCAGTCTCCTTTTTCACAAAGAGAGTCCATGAGGCATCCTTCATACAGGCACAGGTGGTATCGGGACACTGCTAATTCACTGCCTGGTAGCAGATGTGTGGATAGCCTGATTTGGGCTTTTGCCTGTTCTGCGATGGTAGATACTGCTGAAGGTGTGAGTGTGCCCAATTAAGAGAAAAATTTCAACTTCATGTCTAAATATATTTCATTTGAATGTATTAAAATATTCTGTTTTATTCGATCCATTAACAATCTATCATGCCATTAACAAGGATCAACTAATTGCAGCTTTCAAAACTGCAAATTAACGTCTATCTCTGAAAACTTCGTAGTTTAAATTTTGGTCCATTCTCATCATCACTGACTTTGAACCTGTTTGATAAATGGTAAAGAAATATGACAGGCAAAGAACTACAAATTCTAAAAATACATTGACATTACAAGGACAGATTAATTGTGTGTGTGTGTGTGTGTGTATGTGTGTGTAAAAGGTGACTCATCAGAACTCAAGAAGTCATGTTTAAATCGTACGAGAGAGAGAGAGAGAGAGAGAGAGGGGGGGGGGGGGGGGGGGGGGGGGGGGGGGGGGGGGGGGGGGGGGGGGGGGGGGAGGGGGCGGGGATGAAACGTCTGAAGGAGTTCCCCACGTTGAACAACAGGAAGAAATTGTTTCATATATATTTGAACCGGAAGTTAAGGCTGTTTTGTTGACATCTGGTCGAGCTGGGGGTACAGAGAAGAACATTAGCTAGTAATCCAAGTCTTTAAAATAATTTGAATTAACACAAACAAGTGCTGATCCCCAAGGTTAAGGTAAGAGAAAGGATTACAAATTCCGTGCATGTCCAATGTTGTCAAATCATATATGATGGATTAATGGCCACATTTAGTTAGCTTGCTAACCGGAGCTGGTCAACTTAGAGCAGTGCTCCTAGGCTAACCAGCTATTTGTTGGCAGCATGATCGCATATAAGTTTACAACTTGATGCAGTGTGGACATTTAATTTAATAGCAAGAATCATATTTTGAAACAAGACAGTCTAGTTTTTCTCACCAGTCCTCACCTTTACTCTTACTTTAAATGGAGGCGATGATAAATTGTACAGTTTAAACGCTTTGAGGTAAGATCGGTAATGTAAATTTTAGCTGACTGGCTAACATTAGCTCTGAAGACACAATTTCAGTAAAGTCTCGTAACTTGTTGGCAGTAAAATTGGACACAACAGCGTTATATTTCATTCTGTCGAAAAGAGATATCATCCAGCGTGTGAGTGAATGCAATTCACCGGCATATTATTTTTAAATTTGTTTTTTAATGAGTAATTCACTTCCTGTGTTGTGATATAAATAGAGCTGTGCTTTTCTCACAGTTTTGCCTTATAGTTAATCGGGAGTTGATTATACATCGAACTTGAGTACTTGAACTAACCAATCATAATATGAGAGTTGTAGCACATATTATCGAAAATAATTCGAGCAGTTTTTCACTTATTCACTTCGAGGCGTACGCTATTACCACGTAACACATAAGCTATGTTTAGTAACTACCTTGCAGTTTTAGTTTATGAAAGTTGAACATAGATGTGCTTTCTTGCAAGGTAGGCATAAAAGCGTTTCATTACCTAGATACTTTAATGACAGGCCTGCTTGTGGTCAGTCCATCACTTATTCATCTTTCAATTTGATTTTCTTATGTTGATTTGCAAGCACAGTCAACCGTAAATTAAATAAAAAAAAAAACATCTCTAATTCCTAAATGACTGCATTTATAAGTATGTGTCTTCATTTTGTCATTTTTTAGGTGGCTCCTTAGAAGAGCCAGTCGTCAGGTTTTATTGGGCCTCATTGCTAGCCTCCTCTCCTTGGCCAATGTCTACAGTTTGAGACCAGTCCTTCCCACCTGCTTTGTCCTGGTTGTTGACCCAAGGAAAATAGGAGGGGAACCACCATGACGACTAAAGCGGGGGACAATCCAGACAGCCTGATGGCTCTATGTATAGATTTCTGCCTTAGGAACCTGAGGCAGACTATGTGCTGCATAGGAGACAGGAACAAACTGTGCTTGCGCCCAGATGTGTTCCTGCCAAGTGAGATCTGTGACAAGCTGGTGAATGCGTAAGTGTATAAGGGGTTGGGAGGGAAAAGGAGAGTTGACTTTGCCTTAGCTGTGTCATATTTCTGTGTTGTTTTCAAGAATTTTAATAATTTATCCCTCATGTTCTGTTCACTGTAAACTGTGCAGCAACACATGTTAATTTTTTGCTCCCTGTTTGTTTCTGTTACAGGTACATGGAGCTGATGCACACAGACAGCAATTTTGAGCCACAGGACAGTTTCTTCCAGCTGTTTTCAGACCCCCGCAGCACCAGGCTAACACGAGTCCAGCTGAGGGAAGACTTTGTGCGGGACAGAGACCTCGAGGCGATTGGGAAACAGGTAGGGGAGATGAGGAGGACAGTTATCTCTGACTGACACCTAGGATAATTCACTCACACACACACACACACACGCACACTGGTGTACTAGACCAGTTTTGCTGGAGGGCATAGGGTGTTTGGTTTACAGGAGACGGTCTACTACTTATTTACTGCCCGTGTCACGTTGTGAAAATTAGATTTCGTCGTAGTGTGGGCATGTGCTGTTTTCTCCATCTGTGTTGACGAGGGGGGGATACAGGTAGGCTTGTCCCATACGTTAACCGTGACATCTGCCTTGAGAGTCAAATCACCAGCTATTCAAGGCGGGAGTTAATAATTGATGGGTTTGGTCAGGTCATACTGTGAGATGAGTTTCTAATATATCAGATGAGTGTGATGTGTATTGACGCTATCACATCACTCCAGGTGCAGTCCAATTTATACTGATTTGCTTCACACAAAGAAAGACGTTCTTAAATTACTCAGCGACACAGCTCTTTTAAATTTTATGTCCTTTCTCTCCCCCCTTTTTTTCCCTCTGTTCTTTTTTTTTTTGTATTCTTTCATTTTCTCTTTCCCTCTCTGCCCCGCCTCTCCTTTGTTGTGTCCATTTTTCTCATACTCATGCAGAACTGATAAGCAGACAGCCACTCATAAAAGGTCAATTGGCCCTCTCCTGGCACTAGACCGGATTATTAGGGCTGTTAATGTGTCTGGTGGGGCAGAGATCAGTGCCTCAGGGCAGATGAGATAACAAAGGCCGCCTGCATTCCTCATTCATTGGCACTGAACATTGCTCTCCCATAAAACCTTCTCATGACTCTTACACCTATTTCAATTATATGCTAGATTACATGCTCATGTGATTTTTAAATGTCATGAACCTTAGATGTCTTTTACCAGAAAAAATCTTTGACGTCAAAAGAATTTGACAATCTGTGTTATGAAGTATTATCTTGTGAAAACATCAAAACTTTTTTTTTTTTATATGTTTACCCAACATTCCTGACTTCTCTTTAAAGCTGGTGTCATTAATTTGTGTTTCATCAATAACAATCATGTCTTTTTAGAAGAAAATTAAAACGTCACTCCCGCCATTACCTGTCCTTTTTCTGCCAGGACCTGATCGAACTCCACCTGACCTACTGCAGCCACCTGACAGCGCGAAGCCTGAAAACCTTGTCTAGTTTCAAGCAGACTTTGGTCTCCCTCAGCCTATTCGGCTGCAATAACATCTTCTTCCGGAAGGGCAATGCCCCATTGGCTTACGGTGAGGATGATGAGGACGATGACGAAGATGATCATCCACACAGGCACGCAGTAGACTCTGACTTCACCTTCCAGGGCTTCAACCGGCTGCGGTTGCTTAACCTGGGTGGTCTGCCCATGGGGGTGGACGCAGAGACGCTGCTGAAGCCCCTGCCATCTCTCATGTCTCTGGACCTCTCTGCGGTCCATCTACCCCGAACTACGTTCCTATTGCAGTGGAAGGACCGTCTGGCTTCACTGGTGCTGTACAATGTTGATCTGTCAGAGGAAGTGATCAACACTGTGGTGCAGCTGAGTCGTTTGAGGTGAGGCAGGAATCGCTCATCAGGACAGGCAGTATTTTACATAATCAAGTCATTTTAACAGGTTAGATAATATTATGTTAATGTCACTTTTTATGAAGAAATATTCAGTCATACCTGTGTTCCTCAGGCACCTGGATATTTCCCGGGAGAGTCAACGCTCGTCCAAGTTTAAGATGACCAGGAAAACCCTGACTGCTATTGTTCAGGGACTGGTCAACCTTGTATCTCTGGACATCTCAGGCCATATTATGCTGGACAATTGCACAGTTCCGCACTTTGAGGAAGCTATGGGACGCCCAAGGTCAGTCCTAGTGCTTTAACGTGGTGTTGTCACATTTTTTGTCCACAGACACCTGAAATTTCACATCTTCCTCTCACTCAGACATAGAGTTCAAGGATGTTCAAATATAAGTGACGATGTTTGAATAAATCTCTGCTTTTACACGGGAGAGAAGTAATCCACGACAGAAGTCCCGGATTTGTTTAAGATGACTGATTCTTTGGTGTGTGAGAGACTCAGATCCTCATTTCTCAGTAAATCTAAAGAGATCGGTGTTTCTCTGAGTTGGTTTTGATAGAAGATTTGATGTTATGTTTTATACATGTTTTTACATGTACAGAACTTGTGTCATCTATAGATGAGACCATTTTCTTCTATGAATACTAACCCAGATAAAGCACATCTTTAGCCTACTCTTCCTCTCTGTTACAGCATCGAGCCCTGCAAAAGCAGTATCTACCCCTTTCAGGAATTAAAGAGGCCACTGCAGTTTTTAGGCTTGTACAACACCACGCTCTGTAATGTAACACACATCCCAGCATACAAGGTAAGATCTCTCTGAACACCGTTCAGTACGGCTTAACCTTTAGCCTCAGATGAAAAGGGTTGAAACGACGGCTTAGTTTTTTAAAGTGACCCCACATATTCACAGATATGTTTTTCCTCACTGTGGGAAAGAATCTTTTTTTTTTCTTTGTAAAGCCGTCTTCAGTCATGCTGCGTGTTTATGCTTGTGTGTCGCGTTGCTTCTCTCACTAGGTGACTGGATCCAAGAACGAGGAACAGGTTCTGAATGCTATCGAGGCGTACACAGAGTTCCGGCCCGAGCTGGCCCATCGAGCCATCAACCAGCTCTTTGATATCGCACGGATACAGCACTGCAGTCAGTTACTCAGAGCTCTGCAGGTAACACTCCAGAACTGCCCTCGGCTTGTTATCGCTGTCTTTTTACGGTGGAGCGCCATACGGCTCCGCCGAGGTTCTGCTCACGCTTTTATTCCTGGACACATTTTTATTCATAGGAGCTCATACAAAATCATCTGAGCGCGCTATTATGTCGTTTTAATCCAATATCGCGTCTTGTTTCATCACGCAAATCAGAGTCACTTTATCCGGTCGCTGAAGTGCCGCGCATTTTTTGCCTGCAGCATGAGACAGCTTTTCAGCTAGAGTTTTATAACATCATAACTGGTACATTTATAGCTTTGCATAGCAGTCATTTTTGCTTAGGGGAAAAAGTCGGCTTCTTTGAAATTCACTCTGAAAATGAATGTCTGCTAAATGAGCGAAAGTAAATAGACTGGTCTTTTGACGTACAGCCAACGAGAGAGGTTTTTTTTTTTTAGGACAGTAATTGTGTTTCTGTACCAGTGTCATGTGCTGTCCTCTTTCTCTCTGTCAGCTGGTCATAGCTGCACTGAAGTGCCATAAGTATGACAAGAGCATCCAGGTGACGGGGAGCGCAGCTCTGTTCTACCTGACTAACACAGAGTACCGCAGTGGCCAGAGCATCCGACTGCGCAGACAGGTCATCCAGGTGGTGCTGAATGGCATGGAGCAGTATCAGGAAGTCACGGTGGGTTTCTGAAGGACAGACACTCAATCACCTCAGCTAGATCCTTACGGTTGTCCTCTCAGGGTCGTTTCACTAAATAGCTAAAGCAAACACAGGTGTTGAGAATGAGACACTCTTGACAGTTGTCTGTAGTCTGATCCTCACGACCTTCTGATGAGTGTTTGTCATACTGTCCACTCTTTACCTGTCACTCCCAAAACCGCTGAGACTTCAAGCTACATCTCATTATCACATTTCATTCTTGCTCTTTTTTTTTTTTTTCGATACTTAAAAATAGATGGGTTTTTTTTAATCTTTTCTATTTATATTCCATTTAAAATTCTTCAAAGCCTGATTTTTATGCACATTTGTATATAGTTGTCGTAAGTACTGCATTTTTCTCCCAACATGTCTTTAGTATAGGTGTCTCAACAACAGACACTGAAACAGCTTTATAGAATCCCATGTCTGAGAGTGAGAACGGTCTCAGTGAGTTGTGTTCTCTGTCCGTTTGTCACTGCAGGTACAGAGAAACTGCTGTCTGACGTTATGTAACTTCAGCATTCCAGAGGAGCTGGAGTTCCAGTACCTCAGAGTCAATCAGCTGCTGCTGAAGATTCTGGAGCCTCCGCGACAGGATGAGTCTATCCAGCGCATTGCTGTGCACCTCTGCAATGCCCTTGTCTGTCAGGTCGACAACGACCATAAAGAGGCTGTTGGCAAGATGGGCTTTGTTAAGGTGAGCCTGCAGAAAAAAAAAAAAACTGCTGATAGTTGAGTCAAAAATCATGAGGTTAAAATATTTACTTCTTTGGAAGTTGATTCTCACAATTTAGGAATAAAGACCTTCATATTTTTTTTCTTTTTGTCCCTTCCACTATCTCTCCCTTTTTTTTCTTTTTGTTTTTTTGCAAGAAAATTTGTTTAAATAGGATGTTACAAGGGCAGTTTTTCGAGGGCAAGCATTGCTCTCAGTTCTGAAAATTCTGATTATGCACGCTACTAACATAGCGTGAGGTTTTAGAGACCGATAGTTCCAGCTGAAGTCAACATCTAAATGAAATCTGAAAAATGATAGCTCAGATTTAAGATGGCAAAAAACCATAGCTTAACTGACGCGAGACAAAATGCTGAGTTTCATTTCATTCTTTTGAATATGCCTTGGGTTGTATCATATCTTTAATTTCCTGTGAGGTTTGCTTTCTTTAAGATTTGCTTGTTTTGGGGGGTTTCCCTCATGCTCTCTCTGTTTTTTTTTTTTCTTAGACTATGTTGAACCTAATACAGAAAAAACTACAGGATAGAACGGTGAGTTTTTGCTTTCTGAAGCACCGTGTATAACATATCTTGCACTACTATGGCTAGTTTGGCTCGTTGCTGGTTTTATTTTATTTATTTATTTATTTTTTGCTGACAGTGTGACCAGGTTATGGAGTTCTCTTGGAGTGCCCTGTGGAACATCACTGATGAGACTCCAGACAACTGTCAGATGTTCCTCGATTGCAACGGCATGGACTTATTCCTGGAGTGCTTACATGTCAGTGTGCCACTCTGCTCCACAAATATATAAACCTCCCTAGTGTTACATTTATCCACACCCACACATCAACTGTTCACATTCTTTTCTCATTTAGCCAAATCCAAACCCCCCCCCCCCCTTTCTTTACAAACAGTTACACATCAGTGCTACACAAATCGTGCTGATACTGTCTGCTGAGATAATGCGGTGTTGTAAATTGCTGCCCTACACTGTTGTTTAAGATATGAAAGGATTGAAAAATGTATGGTCTGAAACTGGCTTTCATATATGACCAAACAGAAGTTTCCAGATAAGCAGGAGCTGCACCGGAACATGCTGGGGCTGCTGGGTAATGTGGCGGAAGTGAAAGCACTAAGACCACAGCTGCTGACACGGCAGTTTATCACTGTGTTCAGGTAAGAGGAGATGCCACGGATAGTCTTTACCATCTCTTTTTAGTTTCCTACTTAATGAAAAATGTAATGTAAGTGTTATAGATGTGGGTCATCTGTGTAACACTCTTTCTGTATAATGTATGTGTTTAATTATGGATTACACACAGAACGCATTCAAATTTGATAACACTCAGGACATGCTACCTAGACACTATATAGACTTGCCATTAGAGCTCTTCTGTGTTCTTCCACTAGTTGTGAGAGTAAAGTAATATGTGTGAAGTAACCGTGCCTGACTGAACACACTTTCTTGTTCATTTTCTCTCTCAGTAACCTGTTGGAGAGCAAAGCGGACGGGATCGAGGTTTCTTATAATGCCTGTGGAGTTCTGTCCCATATTATGTTCGACGGCCCGGAGGCCTGGGTCGTGGAGGAGCCACAGAGGGAGGTGGTCATGGACAAGATGTGGGATGCCATCCAGAGCTGGGACGTCAGCTCTCGCAGGAACATAAACTACAGATCGTTTGAGCCCATTCTTCGTCTGCTCCCCCAGAGCATCGCCCCAGTCAGTCAACACTGGGCCACCTGGGCCCTTTACAACCTGGTGTCTGTTTACTGTGAGTTCGCCATTTGGTCCTCCATCTCTAAATAAATCTCTGAAAAGATTCTTACCTACTTAGCACATGACACCAGAAAGTTCCATTGTGGCTTTTGGTCTAATGAATTTTGTTGTGAGATGAGGAATTGGTATGGTTAACATGTTTTCACTCTTTTTTTACCTGTCTTCTTCCACAGCAACTAAATACTGCCCTTTACTGATCAAAGAGGGGGGAATCGCTCTCTTGGAGAAAGTTCTAGACCTGGAATCTTCACAACCAGAGACCAAGGACATGGCACGGTATGAATACACCCATTAACAAATATAATCAGCATGGACAAAGATCGTTTACTAATCCTCACCGCATGAACAAGTCTCCCACAGCTAACTGACTCCTATAAGGGTTAAGTATTAGGAACCAAGTAACTACCAGTGAACATGGTGGATTCAGCTGTGATTTCAGAGTAGTAAGTAATCGGGTAAATGAACGTGCTGTATGTTTCTGATTTTAGGAAAGTGATAGAGCATTGTGAGAACTTCAAAGAGGACCCTATGGACACCTCCAGGTAAACAATGGACTAAACAATCAGCACTGCGGGAGTCTCAGCATCCAGTGAGTGGACAGCAGATTATCATAGGATCATCTTCAGTATCTTCTCACGACAAGAGTTTATTGTGTGCATCAGTTTACTGTAGAGCCGAGGAGCTACTCTTTTCCTTTCACCCGACGGCCGGCTTTTTTGGGACAAAGTCGAGCTGTCCAACACTATCAGTGGTCAAGATCTATCAGGCAGGGTTGTGTTGTTTTTGTTTTTGTGGTTTGTTTTCTGTTGCACATGATAAGCAGTATTTATATTATTCATAATAGTTGTGTGCTTTTGGTTTTGTTTGGCCTCTTTTTATTCACGTATGTATGGTTTAGTGTGTGTATGTGTGTGTGTGCGCGTGTGTGCGTGTGCGTGTTTGTATATATGATTGACCGAATGTGTTCTGTTTCGCATGTGTCTTTGTAAGGAACAATTACCTTGGGCCATGTTTTCCTCCTTCTGTTTCAAATGTGAAACGCAGAGAAAGAGTAAGCAACATGCCCACTGTCTCTAAACCCCTTCAGCGTGTGATCAGCGATCTACCTGAGGGCCTTATCGGATAAGCTTCATTCGGTTGTTTTTTGTTTTTGTTTTTTTTGCACAGCAGACATCGACAGTGCGCTCCATTGCTCAGTTATGCCTGTTCTCTGACTTTATGTAATTCAGTGGTTCTGGGAGATAAGAGTGTGAATTCCTTTCCCAGAAAGCTCCCCGTAAGCCAGTGGATGATAACTGGTTACGCGTACTGAACTGAGGAGGATTTTGTTGATTATTGATTGGAGGGCTCAGGCAGCAATTTTACTGGACTTTGGTGCAGATCTCTTCCCGCTAAGACGGCAGGAGCTGACCGTTAACGTGACTCTTAGGACGTCTGTATAAGGATGAAGACTTGTGTTTGTTTTCTTTGTACATATGAGGAGGATGTCTCTCATTTTGGTTTCTGTATGTGTGTGTTTTTAAGACGTAATTTTAAACACTCCTATGAATTCTCTGTCAATACATACGCCGTTTTCACTCCATCTAGGAGTTTTGTTGAGTTAAGCTACATGATTAACACCAAAAAAAAAAACAAAAAAAAACCCAGGGAGGCTAATGCAACTGAGGTGTCATGGTATCCTCAAATCTTTTTTTCATTTTCAATTTATAGCAAATTCTAAATCAAATGATTAATTTCAGAAAATTATATAAGGATTATGATGTTCTATCAGAATATTTGTTTGAGAGTATAACTCAATTTACCAGAATATTTTGTTTGCTATACTTTTATGTGGCTTGAGAAATTGTTGGCCTAATTTCTGTCCCTTTTATGAACTTTTCAGTCTTTCATTGCTGTGTAAAACAGATCTCGCACCAGTATGTTTGAGAATGTGCTGCTAATTTGGAAATTTCTTTGTTGTATTATGATTGTTATTATTATTATTTCCACTTTAAAGGATGCGGAGGAGGTACAATTTAAAAGATAAGATAATTTAGTGTAACTAAATTCAGTTTATTAGCCCCCCCTTTTTCCCCCCCATAGTTTTGACATTGCATAAAACCCTGAAAAGTTTGACAGATGATTTTTCATATTCAGCACCAGACAACCATGATGCAGTAATAACTGTCCATTGAACATTTACAAGTGCATGTGATAAACCCATTTGTCTCTTTGGCTCACTTCATTGTATCGCCAAATAACACAGATACGCACTGGTGTTAGTCAAATGGTAATGGTATGTGACTGTTGACCCCTGAAGATTTCATTTTGGTGTTGACATAGTTTGGAAAATATGGACTCTTTTGAGAATAATACTCTGGATATGTCCCTTTTGATCCTTATTTAAAGAACATACCCCATTTTTTGTCAAAAACAACAACAGTTTTTTATTTTCTTAGTAATTTTGTCCTTTAGTTGGTCTCTAATATTATGGCATAACTCTTTCTGACCAGAGTCGTAATAATTTATTTATCTCCACCTGCTGTTTGTACGGGAGTATGTTTAAGAGCTACAGAACCTCATTTTCTTTTTTTGTCTGATTAGTCTAAGGAATGTGATCACTCATACAGTGCTTGGGAACTGTTTTTTTTTTTTTTTTTTTGTCTGATTTGTGAGCAGTGTGGTTGAGTATTGCACCAAAGGATAGGTTGTGTCCTCTGATGTTCTATCTAGATCTCAGGCTGTAGCCTCTTCTTCGCTCACTATGCTCTCCATCTTCACAACTGCAGAAAAAGAAAAGGAAAAAAAAAGGAAAAAAATAGGTAATAACGACATGCGTTTTGGTCTGTTTATGTAAAGCACTTGAGTTATATTGTGTGCAGACACCAAGGTTTGGCCATCATAACTTCACAGTTTGATTTTCCTCTTACACAACTGTTTGTATGAAATCAGATTCCATCTCTTTCAATCCTAGGGTCAATAGATACAAATAAAGTAACAGAGGGTATAGTGGATGCTCCAGTGTCTGAGTGTGTGTCTGTGCGTTTGTTTTTCTGGCAGAAATCAGAACTTTACGGTACTGTGTATAAACTTGGAAAAGTTCCATCGTTCAGAGACTTCGTTCATAGCCGTGTGAAAGCTCTAGTCATGAAATTTTAAAAAATCTGCCAGATTCAGCTATCATGCCTTTTCAGAGACATTTTGGGCACTAACAGTGAAACAAAATACAGTGGACAAAGCATGCTGGCTAAACTTTACTTTCCCCTGGTGTTCATTCATCAAAATCTGACAAAAGACTTCATCATTCAGCCATTCAAACATATATGGAATGACTTGACTGGAGGTGAGTTTTCTGAGTACTGAGCCCTGTAGACTGAGGTATTACAGACCTTACTGTCTTCAGGCTGATTGCCCAGCCCACTAATTAACAGGGGATTTTTTTTTTTTTTTTTTACACTTGCAGGGGCTTGTGACTGAAAGCTAGATGGTAGCATTTCTCTTAGTGATACTCTCAGGTCTCAGGTATCAAGAGACTCTGGTAGTGTTCATACAGATATTTTCACATTTTTAACCAAAATTATATCTAAAAATAACTCAATAATTAATTAGTGAGGGAAAACGTCTTGTTATAATCACCAGCATTTTCAACCAGTCCCCAGTCGCTCAGTGGTGGACAGCACCACTGAGTGGATGGACCATCTCATCCAGTAGCCTGAATCTCTTAGGCATGCGGCCAATACTTGATTGTAATAAAGATATGGCATACGGATAAATTAATAGAATGTTTCTAGAACAAATCAAGTAATGAAATACATTGAAGTAGTTGTTAATTATCTTCTAAAATACATTGCTATGAACACATCTGAAATTAGACTCAAATCCTACTTGCATATTCAAGTGTTTTTAGTTAAATTTTAGTTATTTGACATTAACTTATCGCCTTTCCCTCCATACGTCTCCTCGTCAGCTGAAAATTCCTTCGGGCTCATAGCTCATAGTTCATTTATTTAGCCTTGCAGTCAATCAACATCCTATACCGCTGACTATTGGTTTAGGAGACCATGGAGGCGTGTACAGTCGAAAAACCGGTGAGCAATCACGCGTCCCTTTTCTCTTTATGTTTCCAAGTGCATGATGGGATGGAACTTTATGTAAACTCAAAATGGCTACCTCCAGTGTCAAATTTTTGGGTCAGTTGGGATGGCGGCTTATTCGCGTCCAAAAGAGCCGAACCGATGCATTTCTTGCAGTAGCGCAGAAAGGCTCATTGAGAGGACTATGCAGGGCTTATGGCACCAGTGGCTCCTCCGTCACAGCAAAGCTCAGCAGAGTTGTCCAACGTAGCAACACAAGGGTGCTCGGAGGATGCGCCTTCTTACTTGGAGGAGGAATCGGCTTGTATCAAACTTTTAAATTGTCAGTTCACCAAACCCACTTGTCAGAGGATGACCTGTTCCACGTAAGATCACTAGCCATTCAATTGCTCAAGTTCAACATTCACAAAATGTAAAAACCGTTTATGCTTCGGTCTTGTCAGTGCGTTGGTCTCATTCATTCTGACGTACCTTAAGAGCATAGGTCGACTTACGCCACGAATACAGTTCTTATGAATAGTATGTGCAATGCAAATTTCCAGGCTTTGTTGTCATATGCATGTTTTGGTGAAGATGCACAGGTATACAGATGGGGCTCACGGTATTCTTTCTCATGTGAATGATGGCATGAACTCCAATGCAGGAATCAGATTCAGAAACGAAGCTGACACTGTATCAATACAAGACCTGTCCTGAATGCAGCAAATTGAGAGCTTTCTTGGATTACTATGGTATTCCATATGAGACGGTGGAAGTCAGCCCTGTAACACGCCAGGAGATCAAGTGGTCCGAGTACAAGAAAGTGCCGGTCCTGATGATTGAGGGCAAAGAGACTCTGGTAAGAGCAAACAACTATACCCATATACTAAAGCAAATAAACAATGCTGTGTAGTCTGCTCGACTATAGGCATTTTACTCAATGGTAGACTGTTTTCTTAAATGATGCCTTTTTTTTTCAATTACTCTTTTGTCAGCAATTGAATGACTCATCTGTTATCATCAGTGCCATGAAGACCTGCATGATTGACAAGTAAGGAAGCCTATAAGAATTAGAATGACATCAAACTGACTTTTATGTGTTTATGTTTATTTTGTTCAGACTCTGTTAATCCTGTACTTCCCTTTCAGGAGCAAGTCTCTTCCAGAGGTTATAAGCTACTATCCAAGACTGACATCAACAAACATCTTTGGACGAGAAGTTACAGAGTTCACCAACCGATACTGGGTGATGCTGAATGAGATTGCAATTGAGCTGATCTACCCGTCAAAAAATGCCAGAAAGCAAGTCTATGACTTATTCTTTTATAATCTTTGTGGGGTTTTTTCCTTTTTGAATATAGATTGTCAATATTCTGACTTTGTCTTTTTTTTTATTATTATTTATTTAAACTGCTCAGGGAGGAGGTCAGGTGGAGGCAGTGGGCAGATGACTGGCTGGTGAATTTGATCTCCCCAAATGTGTACCGCAGCCCCGCTGAGGCCCTAGCTTCCTATGACCACATTGTGCGTCAGGGCAAGTTTGGCCCTGTAGAGGGCGTCCTCGCCAAATATATGGGAGCAGTCTCCATGTTCTTCATCTCTAAGCTGCTGAAAATCTGGTGAGGTTTTTTTTTTTTTTTTTCCCCCAGTCACCCAGGCATGCAGGCCTTCTGTCCAGCTTCTCGACTTTGACTTTGTGTTTTGTGATCCACAGTAAATAAATTTAGACCTAGAATGTAGATTCTGTGTCTTCCTACATACGTCCTGTTTTTAAAGAATTAATTTAACAGAATTCTGTTTTCAAATGCGCTTTATTTAATAATATTTAATGCATTATTCATATCTTGATTTGCATTCATGATAATTATGATCTATATATAGAGAGAAAATCTGATACTGAATGCAAGTGCTTTATTTTGTACAGGTACAGGTTGCAGGATGATGTCAGACAGGACCTCTACAGTGCTGTTGATGAATTTATAACAGCCATTGGCAGGAGAAGGAAGTTCATGGGTGGAGACAGACCCAATCTTGCCGATCTGGTGAGAGTCGTAGCCAGACAATATTCTCAGTCCATCCCAAAATCATCTGGCTCTTTAATTATTTTGAGAGTAGTTTGACTAATTTCAATTCTGAAGTGGAGATCTAATTTATAATAATGTTCATTTAAATGTTTATAGTGTGTTTATAGTGTGTTGGAATTATACTCGGTCACAGGGACTGCTTGTTATTTAACTCAGGATAGATAATCAACTGCTTTATTGACTAAATCACTTCAAACAAGGGCCTTCTCAAGTCTGTAACATCTAACCCTGAAATCATTTACTTACTGACTGATTTGGCAATATTGTGATTCCTCCCTCCCTCCCTCTTTCTCTCAAAGGCTGTGTATGGTGTCCTACGAGCCATGGAGGGCCTGCAAGCCTTTGACGATGTGATGGAGAGGACCAAGGTGAAAAAGTGGTATCTGGCTATGGAGAAAGCTACTCGAGAGCATCATGGCCAGGAATGATTCTCTAATCACACAAGGGCTAATGCAGTCAAAACTCTCCATGGGAACTATCTGAAGAACCAATGAGCATTCACCAAGCTCCTGACTCAGAGAGCACATAGTTTTATATGTGGATACACAGACCTCAGATGTTTTTATGTTTGCTTTTTCTGGATGGGTGTTCCCTGCCTTAGTCCTGAAAGAGTGTTCGATCATTTTCTCATTTATTTATTATGAGATGGTAATGTCTACAATCATTTACCACTGTTTTTTAGAAACACCTACCTTGTCAGTACACCTTGTTGGTATACAGTTAGAGACTATATCCTATCTGTTGCCATGCACAGTTTGTATTAGCCATCCTCTAGCCCAGGAATATTCAACTGGCAGCCCATGGGCCAAATTCAGTCCTACAGTGGCCTACAGTGGTCCAGAGGCAATTGCAGGCAAATTCAAATAGTACCACAGTTAATTCCAGTAGAGTAATTTGATTGGACAAGAGGCACAGTATAACAGCACTAGGATGCATTACCGTGTATATCACTCTGTATTGTAGCACAGCATACATCTTGCTTGTCACACTGAGTCAATTCCTACCTGTCAGCAAGCAACAAGTTGCAATTAAGTTAATAAAAGATATCTTTGTCAACAGTGAAAAGAAAAATTGATGATGGAAACCCCAAAATTCTGACCCATAAGCAAGGCCTGGTTTTGAAATCTGGCTCATTTTAATTTTCAATCAAAAACCCTTCTCTTGCTCTTCATCAGTGGTCAGTTTCTGACTACAGGACTGCTGCTGGTTGGATGTTGTTGTACCTCAGATTACTCCTAACCCAGCACTACCATGCCACTAGTATGTCAATATCACTGCTGTGTTAAGAATGGTCTGTTACCCAAGTAGTACGTAGCCAACGGCAGAACCTAAGCACTGATGAATAGGATGGAGGGTGACTGACAAATTCTGTATGATGACAGATGTGCTACAGTCTGCAGTAATAAACTTTGTAAAGGCCCAAAATGTAGTAACATATTACATTATGGGCAAGTTATTACATGTTGGGCTTTGTGCAAAAGCCCAATATGTAATAATGTCCTAAAATGTAGCAACTGACTAAAACCTAATTAAATGGTTAAAGGTGAATTACCTTATACCTTATATTTTTACATTCTACATTAGCATAAGGTCAATATTTAAGAACCTGCCCATACTGTTATAGATTATTACATTATAGTTAGTTATTACATTTCGGGCGTCTCCAACAAGCCAATACGGTAAAAAAAACTTGAGACTTAAACTTGAAACTCGTAATGACCTGCCCACATTTTAGTAAATAGTTACATTTTGGGCCTTTACACACCTGTATAGTGTACATATGAAGTGGCCAGTGAGGGTCGGTCCTAGGTAGGTGTTTCTAATGAAGTGGACAGTGACTGAATGTTTTAAATAACATGTTCACACAAATGTGCTGACCCATTTGAGTGGCAAGTCTACCACTGTCCCAAATCATGGTTTTGGTCTCTTTTTTTGTCATTCATTGTGTTAAATTGTGCTAAGTAACGGCTACAAGACATACTCTGGTGTTTCTTAACCCAGTCTGTGCCCACTACCGTACAAATGTTTGTATGAGGCCTACATTGCCACATCTGATTCAACAGATCCAATACTTTACTATGAATTGGAAAACTTAAACAGTTGTCCATGCAGGCCTGATAAAATGTTTAGGTTACTGTGTACTTGAGGACTAGATTGAGAAACAATGCTATTAGTGGGCACTCTGTTTACCCTGTGTACATGTAGTACTCTTTTTGTCCACTAGAGAGAGTAAGATCGTATCATAGCAAGATACCCTGCAGGAGATTCCCTTTAGTTGAAAAATCATGTCACTGCAGCAGATGGGTTCCTGTCTTTCTTTCTTTTTTCTTCCTTTTCTTT
This sequence comes from Chanos chanos, assembly GCF_902362185.1. Taxonomy (NCBI): domain Eukaryota; kingdom Metazoa; phylum Chordata; class Actinopteri; order Gonorynchiformes; family Chanidae; genus Chanos; species Chanos chanos. The sequence goes on from NC_044497.1 coordinate 47,339,686, forward strand.
TGTTTTGTTGCAATGGGTGTAATCTTGTTTTAATCCAGCAATGAAAATATTTGTATCAAAGTGTTTGATTGGATCTTAAATTATTTTATGTCAGAACTCATTTCAGGTAAACCTGATCAGCCATGGTTTATATGCCTTAATATCTCTTACTTTTGTTTCTTTTGCTTTGTCTGGATGAGAGTATTGGTTTGGTTTTAAAAAACATTCGATTGGCATTACTATGTCTGAGTACTTTTCTGCTGGAGAACTTTCTTTTCGGTTCTGAATTTTGGTGGTGAATGCCTTGTATTCACTTCGAAACCAGGTGGCACATCTTGTCAGTCCTCATCATACTGAAACTTTTGGGTTGAAAAGTGTACATGTGTCCGATATGCATTAAGGAAAATCAAACTTTCCCGAAGAGAATGTACAAAATATTTCACAATAAATAAGTCAAATGTACCGCCTTCTGTGTCCTCACATGTGTTTATACCATTTTTTGTCACAAGGTGACTGACGTTTATATTACCGTCTGATATGAGCGCAAAATACTTGGATTAGTGCGCAGTTGTACCTCATTTTTACTTCGGTGCACATGACAACCTGTTGCTGAGCTCTAAGCTTGGTTCACTGTTGGGCTTGGTATCTAGGTACCGCGTTGCTACACACAACTGAGCATGGAACGCTTACCAAGGTCAGTCGTTCCACCCAATCACAAACTGGGAGAGTCCTTAAAAGGTTTTGAAATAGCCAATCGTATGAGAGACGAATTGTGCCTACCGGAAGAAAGGCTTTACAAGATTTCGTGTTCTGCTGCAAAGAAGTTACTAGGCTTTATTCTCAATCAAAAAGTTGCTCGGCGTTCGAATGTTTAGTTATTCGTATGGTAAGAACACATTTAGTCAATCATGTAAATGATACGAGTTTTCTGTCCCTTGCATTCTCAAAGTAGAGTGACTGCAAACCCAGTGAGGTGTAGTTAGCTTAACCAGTCAACAGCAACCAATTGTTGAATGATTATCATCGCATCAGTTATTTACCCAAGCATTAGGTAGTAGTTTTAGTTTGCCGGCACTGTGTCACGGGTGTGCATTAACTGCCTCTTCTGTTCAACTATGCACTGTCCGCGAATAACTTCCTGAAGTTACACGTTCAGGTGCTAATTAGCTAGCTTAATATTCCTCTTGACAGTAGTGTTTCGAGGTGACGTTGATGGTGCAGTGGTTTTGAGTGGTTTTCAGTGTCGCTTTGTCGAAAGGTTCATTACAGTGATCTTAGATTACTTTCAACGTATATGATTACAGAAGCCCGAAACTTGATCCATGCGTGTTCTCCGCCATAAACAAAGATTATGTTCTCTCAGCGCACTCGTGTGTGACACAAATCCTCTTATAGACGTAGTACTGAATCACTTTATCACGTTGACATCTTCAAGAAGTTTATTAATGAACTTTGAGTCATTCTTATGATTAAGTTAGTACAAATACCATATGGATGGTCCAAATAGTTTTCAGTATTCTTTGACGCTGAGTGTTTGCATCCAGGGTTATGATACCATTTGTCTTGCAGAAAAAAGCAATGAGGACACGCTCTTCTTCGCCACCTCTGCACGTTCACGTCACCGAGAGCACACCGGTGCATGTGCATGTGAAGAAAAGCTTGAAGAGCAGCCCTGCGAAGACTTCTCAGGTCTGACATTCCTTGTGTAATTTACTTATGTAACACCGAAATGACAGTACTGGTATTTTGTTAGTCCACATTTTAAACTCCTTTTGAATATTTGTGATTCTGTCTTAGCTGTTGGGTAGCAAAACTTGTTAAATTCATCATGCATGGTTTTCCCATTCCAGATTAAAACTAAAGGAGGTTTGCGTCCCACGGCCAAAGTCAAGACCAGAGTTCCATGGATACCGCCAGGCAAGGCCTCCACTCGAGAGGCGTCATATAAGTGGGAGGTCAGTCATAAGAAATAGCTTCTGTGTGGTGGTCTTTGATCTAGTGTGTATGTCTGTCAGTTCTTTTATTAGTTGACAGAATGTTGTTGAACCTTGTTGACAGAATTAGTTGACAGAATATGCCAGACTGGCCCCTGGTTATGAAGAATATGCACTGCATTTATTAGAATCTTTCAGGGAATGTTATATCATGGGGAGGATTCAATATGGTCTTTAGAATTTGTTAAAGAATCTTAAAAACGCAGATCAGGACATTATTAGTTTCATTCATACAACTCTAACACTTAAACCATGTCCTTTTTTAAATAATTGTGTGGATGAATAATATCCCTTAAATGATTACACCCTGTGTCAGGGTCCATCACACCGCTTGGAGATTACTCCACACCCAGAGCCAGAACCGTCTCACTCTCCTTTGCGCGTGGAAGACCTTTCCACTGATGAAGAGGAGGCGCTGCATGGACGTATCAACCAGTACGAAAGGAAAATAGACAGCCTCATGACTGAAGTCAGCATGCTAAAGAACGAGGTGTGTGTGAAAGGGCAACTTCACAGCGAGCTAAATGAGTGGTATTTTTCTAAGAATCGTAGACTATGTTTCTCGAATGGCTCTTATATGTTAAAGGACAGGTTTACCGAGTGTGCATATTCTTCCCTTTGTGTAATCTGTAGATCAGGGCTTGACCCATACCTCTGGTTTTGATAGCAGATTTTCAACATGTTAAGGTTAGTTTTTGCACAACTCAACATAAAAGAGGTGCATGAGATTAATATTTGAAATCTTGCACCATCTTGTCCTTGTACACTGTTTCTAGCTTCAAGGAATCTAATGTTAACATTTCAAAATTCAGCTGTCAAAGCCAGAAAAATATTTTAAACCGGTTGAAAAGATGAGCATCTTTTATAAGCTACTCAACAAGATTTCTGGTGCCTACTTTTGTTTATTAGTTTAGTTTTCTTGAACTTGTGAACCTAAGTGGTTGCCAGGATCAGATCAGTGTCTAATATGATGTGTTTGGGCATTCATCTGTTTTCTTTTATTGCACTTGTTTGAAGGTGGAACTGCGTAAAAAGGAGCAGCTGCTGGAGCGTCAGTCGGAGAGACTGAGCGTCTCCCAACGCGTCATTGCTCAGCAGGAGGAAGAGCTTGCAGAAGTTGCTAAAGAACTGGAGGTGACAGAGGAGGAGAACTCCCGCCTTCGTGAATCCATGGAGAAGATGCTCGAAGAATCCGATTTTAGCAGGTATGGAGTGCTTATATTCGACTCGGAATAAAAACAGCGGCTTTAAAAAGTTAGGAGTGGTGCATCCTGAATTGACTACACTTCAACTGAATCAATTAATTGATTAGCATTGAGACAGTTAATTGTTATTATTTCAACACATCCATGTCCATACGTTCACAGGCTAGACAGAGAGAGTCTGCAGCTGGAAAAGGATGCACTCCTCAGGAAGCTTTTGGAGGCAGAGGTGGATGGCACCGCTGCTGCCAAGCAGGTGTCTGCTCTCAGAGAGACCATCAGCAGGATGTCCAGGAGTGTGAGTGTAAGCGTGGCTTTTGCCATGAATTTCCTTTATGACAAACAGCATCAGCAGTAGATGAACAGATATGTGGTTCAGTACTTTTTGTTAGAAATGAGTGATAATCCTGTGTGTGCTCTATCAGGAGAAAAGGATGTCGGGGTCAGACTCTTCCCTCCTGGTCCGGCAGAAGGATCTTCTCCTGCAGAAGCTGGAAACTTTTGAAGGCACAAATCGTACCCTCCGTCATTTGCTGAGGGAGCAACATGGGCGTGAGGTATGTATTCCCTAGGACAAGGGCAAAGACTGATTGGCAGCGATTTAGTATCTACAGAAATGGAATTGGAAACAATCAGTCACACTGAGGTGATGTTTTGTTTCTCTGTATGACAGATGGACTCCTTACGGCTTCTAGAGCAGAAAGATTCGCTGTTGAAGAGACTCACAGATATAGAGGCTGAGAACACGGTGTGTGTTACTTTCATTGTTGAGAATCAGACACATAAGGGCACAGTGTAAATACACTTTTGTTTGAGTCTGTAGATTAGGGACTGAGGTCTCTCTCTTTCCTTTTCATAGCGTCTTTTGGTGAAACTTCAGGACAAAGAGAAGGAAGTTGACCAACTCACATCAATTTTAGAAAATGAAAAGGTACACAGACTGTACTTTTAGCTGACTTTCATGTGTGTATTTTACTTTTTATATTTACTCATTTAGCAAGTGCCCTTCTCCAGAATGGTAAAAGTGTGTACAACTAGGTGCATGCACAAAAATTTGGAAATTATAGGAATGTACTCACTCATCAGTATGCACATTTTCATCAGGAGAACTCCAGGACCACCGGAGAGCTCTCTAAAGTGCTGGAGTCGACCCGAGCCCACCTGCAAGGTCAACTACGGAGCAAGGAGGCAGAGAACAACCGCCTCAGCGTGCAGATACGGGTACTAGCCCCCCCCCCCCCCATTTTTTCACCTGTGCTACTTCCTTTTCGGTCGCGTTCGTATTTCTAATGATTTTGAGGCCGCTTTCAGAGAAAATATTAATCAGATATCATGTCATATCGCCAACCTCGTGTGTGTTCGGAAGATCATTGTCTTTTGAGGCTTCTGCTCCCCCCTTTGTGAGTCCATTATTTGTGTGGCAGAGAAAGCAAGTCATTCAGTAATTTAAGCAGTACTTCAGTGCTAATTTGTAGCGCTATCAAATGGTTACAGTCTCCTCATCAGTTTCCTTCCTCACTCTCACTGATTGGTTAAGAACTTGGAGCGTACAGTCAGTCAGCAGCAGGGGGAGATAGATCACCTGCAGGAGCAGCTACAGGAGCTGAGGCAGAGAGCAGAGGCTGATAAAGAGGCACTGAAGAGGGCGACACGAGCCCAGAAACAGCGGGCGGAGCGCAGTGAGGACACGGCAGGCCAGCTCAGCGCTCAGTTACTGGAGATGGTGGGTAAAACCGGTGGATTAGGAACCGGTGGACTTTTCTCCGTCATTTCAAACACTGAGCAGTTTGGTTTCTCTAGGATGATTAATACTGATTATTTATCAAGCATTGCAGTGCCACAGGTCTGTTAGGCAAACCGATGATCATAACTAACTCCAAAGACACCAAGTGTTGTAATTCTGAATATGTTAATTATGTGACACGCACCTGCATTGTCCATTCACCAGGAGTTTTAAAAATGTTGTGTTGAGTTACGGTTGATTAGAAAAGCCAAAGTTGAATTCATTTCTGTTGGATGCTGCTGTGCAGGAGAGCCAGCTTAAAGATGCTGTGTCAGCAGCAGAGAGCTGGAGCAGTCGCCATTCAAAAGAGATGAAGGATAAGGCCCAGCTGGAAATAGAGATCACTCTACTGAACAAGTGAGTCCCTACAAAAGGCTTACAAGTCATTTCTCTGCTACTACATGTTGTGTTCTATTACACTATATTGACTTATTTCTTAGAAAGAAGCACATTGTCGATTACAATGTCAGCACAGCAGATATTAAGTAGACATTATGCCTCATTTCATATTTGTTTGTTTGTGCTCAGTCGTATTACAGACCTGACGGAGCAGCTCCATGGGGTTGAGGACAAAGCGCGGGCAGAGAGAGAAGGGCTTTTAGATAGACTGCATGGACTCACAACGGAGAGCACCACAGTTAAACTGGAGAACCAGAGCCTTAAGGTGGGTCCTTTCCTACCACCCAGACTCCTCAAAGCCGAACCCTAACAGTACATCCGTGCTCTGCCCCATCACGAACCAAAGCAATTCTCATTTAAACCTATCTCTTTTGGAGATATTTTTCTCTTCTTATTGGAGTGTTTTATCAGCCAAAAAATATTTTTAAAACATTTAATACTTGTTGTTTGTACCTTAAGTCCGTTGCTCTCATGTTTTTTAAACATTGTTATGATTGTGACAACTCTGTTATTTGGCTCCTGAAAGCTATAATTATATTCTCTTCTCCAGGCTAGTCTGTCTGCTCTAGAGGAGAAACTGGCCTTGTCTCAATCAGAAGTGCAGCAGGTCAAAGCCTCTGTAAAGCAGTACGAGAGCCTGGTGGACAGCTACAAGGCCCAGGTGAGTTAATCCACACAGTATCACCTAAGGCTGTTACTGTCATCTCAGACACACCCTCCACTAAATCAAAGTGATATTCTGAGCACATCCACACTCCATTATCTCAAATTTCCCAATCTGTTATGTCAAGAGATCTTTTTCCCCCAGCCAGTGAGGATTGAGTTTTCCCTCAGGTCTGGCGGGATCGACCCTCTAACTACTAGTTTGAACTTATTAAACTACTTTTATTTGTAACCAAATATCCTAGTGTAAACCCTTGAAAAGGTTACTGAGAAAAATACTTGCAATACCTGCCGAGTGATTGTGAATTGCTGAACACGTGTAATTGGTGTTATTGTTTGTGTTCTGTGTCTGTGCATGTCTCTGCCTGCCTATGTTGGTGTGTGTTTGTGTGTCCCTGCACAGCTGCAGAAGACGCGTGCAGAGGCAGAGGACTACAGTGAGAGGCTGCAGCAGGCGGAGAGGGAGGCCCAGGTGGTGAGGGACGACCTGGATCAGGAGATTGATCAGGTGAGGAAGCAGCTGCTGGGTCGTCTGACAGAGCTGGAGCCTCTGCCTGATGCCCTGAGACGCACCGAGCTCCAGCTGCAGGAAGCCCAGGAAAAAGAACGCTTACAGGAGAGAAGGAACACTGAACTCACCACCGCTCTGGCAGACTTACGCATGAAGGTGTGTGTGTCTGTGTGTATCTGTCATTTCTGTGGAGTCTCATGATGTTATCCATAGTTTATATGTTAGGGACTTTATACTTATTATGATTTAAAGAGAATTTAAAGCTTATTTCTGTGCTAATGTGTGGCATACTGAAGTTTTGTTAGGAGAGAGGCTGAACGTCTGTATGTCTTTAAACTCACTGGATTTAACATGTATGCAGAGCGCTTGTCTTCGTTTCAGTGTGTTAATGTGTTTGTCTGTATGTTGGCAATCCAGAACTTTACATCTTTGGTCATTTTAATCATTATCCTCACAGATAATTGGAGCGCATGTGTTGTTTCTCCAAATGTATCTTGATTTTTTTAAAAAACGATTTTTAAAAAAGTAGTCTAGCTAGTGTTTACTCAGCTTTACCTTTTGCATTCTAAAAATGCAGGTGGAGCAGCAGGGCAGTCAGGTGGAGATGGTGAGACATAAGAACATGCTACTAATGGAGGAGAACAAGCAGCTACAACATAGAGTGGAGACCCTCGATCGGTCAGTCCATGACCTGTCCAACATTCAGCAACCGTAAAATCATTTAAAATCTGAAACACAAATACAGGGTGAACAATTAATTGGTCTTGTTTTATAGATTGGGGCATTTTTTTTCGCAAGGCATACTTCATGACCCTCCATTGCTATAGTGATATGAAACAGTAACAAGCTGAATAACATTAGTTCATCTCATTGGGTGAAGCTGAGTGAGATTATGCAATGGCATGTTACTTGTGGAAAAAACGTTTATATGAAAAATATACTCCGCTTTGAAATGTGCAAGCCAGTGAACATGTTTACATCACAAGTACTTGAAACACAGAATAAAGGTGTAGTGTGAATACCATACATATGCCTTAGCATACTTCAACTGGCTCTGTGTATCTTTTTTTTTGTCTTTGTCTTTTTCTCACTCTTGTTCTCTTATCTTTCCCTTACTTTCAACAGAAAGCTTGAAGAAGCCAACTCGCAGAATCGTGACCTCATGCAAGTGATTGCTAAGCGAGAGGAGACAATTCATAATAACCAGGTCCGTCTGGAGGAGAAGTCAAGAGAATGCAGTATACTCACTCGACAGCTGGAGGAGGCGCTGGACGACGCCCGTAAACAGGTTCTTTTCACACTCTTCTAAGGCTTTTCAGTGTGTCTGGTACAGGGTATCGCAAGGGTGATAAATGATAACGAGGACAGCAACTGTGGATGCTTTCTTCTATTCCCTTCTCATCTCATCTTGTTAATGTTCAGGACCAGTGGTGATACAGTTCTCTCACTGTACGTACTGTACATGCAGTTATGAATACTGTAATCACACGTAAAGCAATGCTTGCCACCATAACAGTCTTACAAAGTAGGTTTTAGATACAAATTTAGGTTTTATTTTTGTTGTAATAGTAATGCTGATTTGCTTAATCAAGAGAATTTTTCCTCACTTTCTTTGACTCATTTGTAGACTCATTAGAGGTAAAGATTAACTGTAAGTAAGTAAATAAGTAGCTTAATCATTTGGATTACAGAGTCGCCCTTTAAGTCTGTGGTTATGATTGACAGGTTTCCCAGACCAGGGAGCGTGCTGTCTCCAAAGAGCGTGCCACTCAATCTAAAGTGGTTGACCTGGAAGCCCAGCTGAGCAGAACCACCGCTGATCTCACTCAGTTGCGACGCACCAAAGAGGAAGTGAGCACATTGGACCTGTACAGTACTCTAATTACCACAGATTAATTACCACAGTGTTTGTGGAAAAACGTGGTCTGTTAAGATCCTTCTTACCAGTTCTATAGACATCTTTCTGGTATATGCTATATTACTGTTAACTTGTATTTCGTTTGGGTTCAATTTGAATCTTTCCCCATTCTCTGTGCCATGGAAGAATGAAAATACCTAAAATTATACTATTATCATAAAGACATAAGAATATCTTGGATTTGGACATATAAGATCTTCTCTTTCTCATCCATCATCAGGCAGAGAGGCGATACCAGAGCCGGCTACAAGACATGAAGGATCGTCTGGAACAGTCAGACAGCACCAACCGGAGTCTCCAGAACTACGTCCAGTTTCTCAAGGCCTCCTACGCCAATGTGTTTGGAGACTCCGCTCTCACGGGCTCCTCTCTCCGAGCCCCCTCTCCCCTATGAGAGTTCTGTCAGCTCTCATTTACAGGGTTCTGTAAGTATGTTTATAGGCACAGCAATCCATTTTTGTTGAACAAAACCGCACTCAGAAAAGCAGAGTCTAACACTGCTGCACAACCTGTCTTGTGTCTTTTCTGTGGTGACGCTGGTGAGAAGACACTGATTGCTTAAGTGGTAATTAAGCCACATAAATATACAATATATGCATTTTCTGGTTTGGTTGTAAACTTTTCAATAATGTGCCATTAATGCTACTTATTAATGCTTTGGTTGTTTTCTTTGCTTTTTGCTCAGTGAAAATGGTGAACATACACATATTGAGCAGGGCTTTTTTTTGCTTGTTTTGTTTTGAGAGGGGATTCTCTGAACATATCCCTAGTCATCTGATTCTAGATTGTGCTGTTACAAGACCAGAAGAATAACATTACCTTAACCATAATGTTTCTGACGGGTAAGGAATATGTTTGTTCATGAGACTTGTTGTTGCTGTCCTCTAAATTTGACTGTGCAGAAGTGTCCAGACTAGTTGTTATTCAGCAACATTCCCTACTGTCTTGCAAGTTATAACTTTCAAGCAAACCAATCAAAGTTAGTCAATGAGACAGAATATGAATTAATACAAAGGAAACTATTGTGAGTAAACACAACCGGTCTACAATTTGAGCCCTCAGATTACAAGTATTGGACATAAACTGACTTCAAGATTAATTTTTAATGTTATTTTATGTTAGCGGTGTGAACTGTTTGGAAGTAAGTCATTTCTAGAGTGAAAATTTAAATATTCCAGGAAATTCCTTCATGGGTGCTATCATTTTTACATGAGATAACGGTAATTATCCATTTATATGTGGTTATAGTGTTTTCGTGTATGTGTTTCTGAAGTCATACTTGCACTTTGTTGTCCCTACTGTATTATTTATGTAATGCGACTGTTTGTGTTTTAATTAAAGAATGGAATAGACGTATATATTTGTAACCACAAAATAATTCAATATTTTATATACATATCACTTGTATAGATTTGTATTGGAATTTATTAAAGACATTGTAATGTAATCCTCTGTGTCCAAAACACTGATTGATGCTCTGAATTTTCTGTTATCTCTAGTGTAGCCTAAACCGTTCTAGTTAGCTTATAGAAGTGGTCATTTGACTGCTCAAACTATTATTGTTACTTAACTTTTGGATTACCTCTCCAAGTAATCATCTCAGGCATACTGACCAAAATTTGCTGTTGCAATTATTCCACAAGGTTATTTTAACACATTCTTTGTTTTAGATCTTATTTGTTCTCAAATACATGGACAGATAAAAATGAAGTCCAAATTCCATAACAGCCCAGGAAATGACAATCAGAAAAGCAGACTTCAGAGGACATATATAAGAGATCTGTGGAACATGTGCCTCACTTGTGTATGAATCCAAAATGAACAAACAGTTGAAAGGGAGATTCAGCGAGACGGCGTCACCGAAAGACCGCTGACACATGCCATAAGCATAGCTGTCCTCTCTTTTAATTAGACTTTGGTCTTGCTGAGTTCCCAGAGCAGGATGTGGTTGTTTACATCACAGATTATATGCAATAATTAAAGAGATGGATGAAAAAAATGTGCCCACTCTTTGTCTTTTATCAGATATCAGATAAGGAATGTGACAAAAATACAATAGAATACAGAACATTTTCATCTAACATTGAGGGAAAATAGTAAGTATTTATGTGTTTTTGAGTAGGTGAAAAATTTACCCACGGTGTATAAGAGTTGCTGTATTCTCAACAGCCTTTAAGCAGTCTAGGAGGCATCTGAGGAGGACTTGATTGTTTGGAGGCGCATAGAGCGAATAATAGATTGGAGAACTAAAGTCTTCCTTCGCCATTGCATTGTTTTGCGTGACTCCTCTAACAGTTGTTTCTTATACCCCTCAGTCTGAAGATTTGCGGATTTTAATTGCAATTTATATGATCTTTCCATGGCTCGAATACGTTTTTCACAGTTACAGGAGGATGTACAAGAAGCCGCGTCCATCTTCTGTGCGACTGATGTTTCTTTGGGGAGGTTTTCAGACTCGTTTAAAACCCTTGATTCCTACAACAAAAAGCGACACTTTTATTGTGTATGTGTAACACAAATGTAAACGCAAATATTTAACCTCATCAAAATCGAAAATAATTAAATTAAGGCGGGATGTTACTAAATATTACTGACGACCCTGCGTCACATGTAAAAGTGTAAACTATACGCCACTATGCTTACCATTTCGGAACTTAAATCAGAAATTGTCGGAATGTCGTCTGGGAGTGAATGACCAGGTTCACTGCGGCATTGTTGGCTTAAGTTGCGGGGAGGGAAAGTTGAGAATTCACAAGAGGCCCGCTCAGCATCTCTGCTCATGTTGGTGATCCGCTGACGACCGTGATCATCATAATGTGGAAATCTGTTTAAAGACAGTAGTGATAGTTTTTGACAAACAAATCACATGAACAATGATTTATAATTTCGTCATCTTTACACTTACTTGTGGGATATGATTCCATCGTTTGTCGCCCTTTGATCTCCACTGAAATTCGTGCACGCATCATAGGTTGTCATTGTTATCACAGGCCCAGGTGAACACTGATGTCTAAACCCACTGGGAAGAAAAGGTCTTCACTTTATATGTCATGGCGGACTGGATGGTTTCGTTTCCGCTAAAATATGCGTCGACAATCTAATTGGAGACAATGGGCCGTTCGTGTCAATCTGACAGGCAATTACAAAACAAAGAACTATTCACAAAACATTAACTGAGATTGCTTGCAAATAAGTCCATCAACAGATTCAAACCACAATTTCTTTATCCTAAGGCTCACATAATCACCTAGAAAGTAAAAGCACCCAATGATGCTCAGATTTTTCTGGAATCTCCAGTGTATCTCAAAGTATTCCAATTTGGTGGTGATGACGGTGTCTTATAATTACTCGAGTAATTATAAACCTCCATTGTTAACTAATAGTTTTGTTTTTCAAACAGTGGTTTTATGAATGTTGACAAGGGTTTCCTGTCGCAAGAACTGCAATTATTCTAGAGTGATTTAGAGAGTAGAACAGATGTAGAAGGGTGGTTCTTTGAACATTCAAAGGACAGACAACATATAGACAGAGTACATTTGCTAAACTCATGCATGACTATAAAAACTATATAAACTATATAAAACTATAATCTAGTGTTATGATTTATAATAGTATTGATAAATCGAATGAATGTTCTTTGTCTGATAGTCTAATAATACAGAACAAAAGCTTATATCACCTTGTAAACATCAATGTCTCTGAAGTGTTGTTGGGTGTGCCCTCTGATTTTGGTGCACTTAAACGAGACAGGCCTCCAGACTTAAGAGTACACTGCTATACGTAGTCAGCACATTCTGTACCTTAAGTTCAGTCTGGAGTTAAAAAGACCTGATTGCATCAATCAAATGCTAAATAGCTGACAAAATGCCAAGGTAGTCAATAAAGGAAAAACGCAGCTGCAATTCAGAGCAACACAGAGACATAAATATATCGACAATAAGCAATAAAATAATACGCATACTAAGAACTTCTGTGCGTCTGAGAGGAATATGTTAATTAGTCTTCTTTAACGCCCTCGGGAAGAAAAATAACTTTTCTAATGTACGGGTGCTTCGGGATATATCGTTAATGCTCGGTACCGTTCGGCGTGCTGCTGCGGTGTATGATGTCACTGTCTCCATTATATTTGCTTGCTTCGCTACGGACAGCCTAGTTTGTTCGGGGAGGTTGCAACTCGTTTCGCCTCAGTTCTAGAAAGCACTGCAGACTACTTTGACAAGGTAAATGTATACTTCTGTGTCATTCCTTTGCAAGATTGACAGTTTTTTAAGAAAACCTGCCTTTCTTGTCTAACAAATGCAAATTAAATACTGAGACAAGGCGCGCTAGTTAACAGTTCTCTCAGTCATATTTGTGCGTTACACATATGTAATGTGCGGTACTGTCAAACATAAAATGCACATTTGTAACGCTAATCCAGTTACTTTGCATAATATGGGTTCAAGATTAAAGAAAAATAACATGCACAGGGGTAAGGTTTTTGGGGATTATCTGTTTTCTGCTACAATATCTGTCTCCCCCGGTTCCAGCCAAAACGATATCCTAGCTAGATGGCTAACTTAAGCTTATCTGTGCTATTAGGGTAGGTACATTGGTATCCCAAGTAAGCTGCGATCGAAAACAATGTTATGCCATAGAGTGAATACGCTGAATTTAATATGGTCTTTAGAATTAGTATTGAAATTTATGTTTTTTGGAGCAGTTTTCAGTATATCTGCTGTTACATTTGCACAGGCTTGAGGGATCGGCTTTGCGAGAGCTGTAGATTGAGCCTAGCAAGCTAAGCTAACGCCATTTTCACCATATAGGGTTTTACTGTTGTTTATTTATCGAGTAAATGTAGATTAATATAGATATTATAGCCGTCTTTTAAAATGAATACATTCTAGTGAGTTAGCATAGGTCGACGCGTTGACTATAAAGCAATTTTGTGAGCTTGGATAGCTTACTGACAATGGCAGACGTTTTTAGGCTAAAGGAGGAGCCGCCCAGCGTCCCTCTTAGAGCTGGAATGTCATTGAACAGTTGTTAGCCTATTAACAGGCTTTTCTTTTGGTAAATTTACATTTCATTGTAGAAAAAGGTTAGTATCAATTTGTAACAACGTTTTTAAGCCCTCAGTCCGAAACTGAACATATCTGTTTAAAATGTAACTGGAAATTACATCATGACAAAGGTCTGCAAAAGTACTCTGTCTTTGGCAATAGGTAAAGGCTATGTCATTAACCAGAGCAGTTCACTGCTTTGTCATCCCTTGAATATACAGCCTCAAAGAGAGGACAAAAAATAGCTGTACGTTGGATCTGCTGAACTGTTTATGAGGGACGAAAGTAATAATTGACTGTAACAACGGTCGTCGGTTTGCTGCCAGTCTTTCAGTCATGTTTTGCTTTTGATATATGACGAGAAAAATAAGGACAGATGAATAAACTGAAGAAGCTGAAACTTAAAGGGAATCATTAAATAGTTGAGTGGAGGGCTTGCAGTGTAACTTCGCATGCCAGTCTCTTTTCTCAAAGCATAATTGCGTATTGCTAACATGCAAGAGCATCCAGCTGAGCCTGTGCCAAAGGCTGCAGTTCAGTGAATCGATGAGAGACAAAAATGTTTTTGTGCTTGGCCATTACCATGCAAAGCTTGTGATCTGTACACTAGCTGATGTAAGCTTGGCCGTCTACTTCTCCCTCGCAGAGTGCGAATAAAGCGCTGACATCCAGTCATCAGACAGATTTCTTTCAGCCTCCTGTTCAGATGGCCCTCATCAGCACACACGTGTTAATCAAATTTCAGGCCTATTCTCAGCCTTGGTGCCTCAGTGCTGAATTAAGTTAAGAGTTATGGATTAGCCTGCAATGTTTGGCATCCTGCTGCCTGCTATCTAGCATTGTTGAGAGAAACCAGCCACTTTCTCTGAGCAAGGAGTATCTGTTTTATATTGACTGGAGTCAGTATTATCTTGAGCTTGTTTGATTACTGTAACAGCCCCCCACCCCCACCCCATGCCTCACCCTGTTTCCCTTTCCTTTAGGGTTGATGTAATGCACATTGCATTCGTTGAAGGGGTGACAGGATGGGTGTGGCCCCTGAACTCATAGTACTGGAACACAGTCACTACTCGGGGTCATAGGGCCCTTGAGAACATGTACAGCTGTGTATGATTGAGGAGACATGCCCTTGAGATCCTTAGAGGCGTTTGCATAACTTCGACACTCTGGTTATTATAGTGCTTGTCTCATTTATTTACATTAATGAGCTATTCAAAATGGGGCTCATATTACTACATGTGGTAATTCACTTGATAACCATTCATGTCAGTACTGCATTGCACTTATGTTACCATTGTAGGCTAACACTAACCTGCACTGTTCAAACCATACCAAACCGAGTTGAGCATGTTGTTGTTTTAAATATGTCAGATATGGTGTTTCATGCTGCTGTTCTGTATGGTGTCCTGTTGCATCCTGCTGTAACCCAAACCAGTAAAAGTCAGCCCTTAACACTACCACCACAGGATGAGGTGGTTGCCGTAGCGCCGAGGGTATTGTCACTCAGTTTTGTCCAGTGTCCTGTTTATTTTCTCAGCTCTAATT
The DNA here is from genome assembly GCF_902362185.1 of Chanos chanos. Classification (NCBI taxonomy): domain Eukaryota; kingdom Metazoa; phylum Chordata; class Actinopteri; order Gonorynchiformes; family Chanidae; genus Chanos; species Chanos chanos. The sequence goes on from NC_044497.1 coordinate 47,354,725, forward strand.
TTGCAAGGAAACAAGTGCTAAATATAAGAAAAAAATACCAGTATTTCTCTTCATCCTTTCATACTTTTAATTTTTGTACATTGCTAGAATGTTTGATGTGCCTTCATTTGTTGCCTCGCTATTGTCATCTGTTTCGCAAATATTTTTAACTCCCCCCTAACATACTAATCATTTTTATTACTTATAAGTTACTTTAACAGTATTTAATATTGTGCCCTATTGCCAGCGCAGACACCTGTTACCATGTCCAAGTTTATTAAACCCAAACTAAAGGTAAAGTGTGTAGCATGCTTGTGTGTGTTTTCTCTTGTGTGGGTGATTTGCTGTGTTCTAGCAAAGGAAGGTGGTGTGTGGGTTTTTTTTTTTCTAAGAATGCTAAAGAGGTTCTGGAATGTTGAGAGCAGGATGAAGTCTTTAGAATGCAGACATTCCACCCTAGTGATGTTTTTTTCCCTGCTTTTTGAGAAAGGAGACGCATGGGCAGGGCTGTGTCTTGGCTTCCTCCTCACACGGCCTTGCCACTGCAGCGGTGATGCGTCTGCCTGCACTGCAGAGACGCAGGAAGAGAGGAAGAGAGATGGAGACAAGAGACATATAGAATCAGATTGTGCTTTGCTTTTGCCTGTGTAGCGTGGCTGATCCTTCCTTTTCAGGAGCTCTACTCCTCTTCCAAGGTGTGAGTGGATTTCACTATCTCTGAGGACATAAGGCAGTGGCTGTCTAGAGGCAGAGAAAGATATAGAACTTGGTTTATAGTATGAGCCTACTTTCTTTGATTTTTAAAATTAATGACTTGTTCATGTTGCCTTGATTTTACTATTCTGTCAGACATAATGCATGAAAATCAATCTGTTGAATCTAGGTCTCTGTGTGTTGCGGTGTTGCATGAGTTCTGTAGGAGTGTGGCTGTTTTTGCATGACATTGCAGTGGTTCAGAGGTGGATTGAAATCAAGGTAATTCACTGAATGTTTGTAACTGGTTTCTTTAAAGGATTAAGCGAGTCTTTGAACTGCTTTATGAAAAACTGAGTGTAGTTTAGTCCACAGCTGGTCTTAATCCTTGTCCTAAAAATCAGCTCTTAGTGTTGATTTTCAACAGCCATTTTGTGGCAGTCCTTGATTTGATTCAGTATGTAAGATGCTGCTTGCTGCTTCAACTTGTTATTGCAATGACGGAGCAAGTTTAGAGTGCAGCACAGGGACTGCATTTTGCTGAAGTGCTTGGTTTTCATAAATATTGTATGTTACAGTCTGCTACATATACTCTGGTTTTACTTCAGTTTAGTGCCATCGCACTAGACCAAGGCAAAGTAATTTGCAGCATTATCAATGAATGCATAAATGGATATAAAAACACACCTACATTATTAATAGTAATAGTGTAAAGACTTTAAAGGATATCTGAATTACAGCTAAGTACATGGTCATTTAAGTGGTTTTGTTAAAACTGTAGTCATTTCAGCTGTATATTCATTCATAGGTGAAATCACAAGCGCCCCCCCCCTTTTTTTTTTGATACATTTTTTCAGTAAGATATAATTGAGTGGGCAGGCATCTTGATGCTGTTCTGTGAATCACAGGAGAGAATCTGGTTTAATCTCAGAGGAGTCTTAGCCTAAATAAAACTGCATTAGTGTCTTTTGCTCCTCGGTATTCGTTCCATTCTTCAGGCATTGCGTCTCTATACTTGAACTCTGTTCACTACTGTGTCTGTTGGGACAGCCCACCCGTTTCCTGGAAATTCCTCTGGCCTTCATCCTCCCACTCTGTTGTCATGCTCCTCAGTAACACATGTTTCCATGGAAACTTATGGGATTACAGCATGACCCCTCTTGTTTCCCAGCGATTCTGGCTTCCCAGTGGGAACGTATTGTATTCGATACAAATCGTCTCTTATGTTGGGTGGATGTTCTTGGATACAGGGCCTGTTGTTAGGCTGTTGGAAGAATTTAATAACCTTTCTTGCAGTGAGGATATCCATTATATCATCTCTTTGGCTTCATATCAATTTTTTTTCTTTTTTTTTTTCTGCAATTGCCGTCTTCAGTAAATAAGGTCTCATATTTGTCTTTTGTGTTGTTGCACGTTCTTGATTTCACTCTGCATAGGCCCTTTTCTGCTCCAATGTAGGTTATACCACTCTGAATACCACACTGAGGATTATAAATAGTGTTGCCCCCGGCTGTCCACAGTACAAGTCATACAACGCCTTTGAAAGAGAAGGACCTCATTATCAGGGCAGGTTGGGAACGAAAGGAGCTCTGCTACAACGACAGACCTGATTATCTGGATGGATAGGGAATATGCGTCACGTCTAAAACTGTCAGAGGGGATAAGGAGTAGGCCACATATCAAGCCAAAAATAACTCGCAGGCCTAATAATTTTCATTATCTGCAGAGGGTTTTTTTTAAAGGTTCAGAATTATATGATCAAAATGTATGTTCTCATCTTTCTCTCAGACTGCTGTATCTCTTTGAGGCCTTCAGAAGTTGGCCTAGCCTATATTTGGGCTCATTAACCACTGTCTTCCTTCTTGTGGGTTTGTGGCTCTGTGGGTTTGCCTGATTTCACATGTTTATACCACAATAGCTGTAGATTTACCACATTTAAAACCCATACATTTCGCTAGTGAAACATATGCATGCATGATTTTTGCTGGTGAGTAGTCAACTAGTGAGGACTTGATGTACATCTACAGGTCCCGTAATGGCCGGTTGATTGTTCAGTGCTTGGACTTTGCCTGTGTCATGAGATTGGAATGTGAGAATCATTCATCAGCATTCTGTTCAATGAACGACTGTGTGGAGAGAGAGAGAGAGAGAGAGAGATAGTGAGGAAGGGAGGAACGTTCCAGTCCGGCCGGCGAACAGTCCTATGAGAGAGAGGGAGAACGAGAGCGAGCACACATGGAGGCCAGAAGCAGACAGTTGAAGGGAGAGGCGACGTGAGAGGGGTGGTGTTATCTGTAAAAACCATTGCGTGTCCATGACTCTATCTGCTGCAACAGCTGCAGCGCCCAAGGGGGAGGAGCATTTACGGCACAACCTTTTAGTTTGTCTCTACCCTTACAAAAAGTTCATTCATTATATTTGTGAAGTGATCATTGCTATTTCTTTTTTTTTTTTTAATCCTGGCTCCTTCCAAGTATGTATGGTTTTTTTTCCCAGAAATATGACAAAACTTACTCGGGGGAGAGAGTTGCCACTTTTAGCCCGCTGAAGACCTCAGAGGGCACGTGGTATATGGCTGGCTGACTCTTGTGTCACACTGAGGTGTTGTTTTTTTTTTCTTCAGGCGGCTGTAAAATATGTTGTCACTTCTCCAGCTCTGACAACATTTTCTGGGTCACCCAATGGGGAGAGATAACCGGGCACCAAATGTCTGGATCCCATTGGTGGCAAATGATGTCAGCTGGCCCGTTACAATCCGTAGCTGTGTTTTAACTCCAGAGAGATGAAGAGAGATTGGGCAGAAATCTAAACACAGCCGACTAAATCCCCTTGCTGATAGTGGGCTGAGGGACTGGTGTCAAGCGGTTGTTTGGATGGGGGAGGGGAAGCATGAGACTGGGTGATTCACAGCGACTTTGGTCTGCATTAAATGAATTAAACAGATTGATGTCAATACTCTTCTTTTTTTTCCTGAGCATATTTTCAGTGTTTTTACGTGCAGGAAGGGCCTATGCTTTCGGGGATGAAATGATAGCCTGAGTATGTGGAGAGGGTGTGGTTCATGAGCTTTGTGTCTGAGGCCATACCGAGGATGGATGAGCAGGCTAGTGCATTAGCTGCCTCGGCAGCTCTGTAGAGTGAAGTAGGCTGATATTCAAGTGAGCCATGTCACTCCTAATGCAGCCATACACACACGCACAAACCCACGCACACACTCTTTCAGCCTCTCCCTCACCTCTGTTCTCTCCTTTGATGTGTATGACCGTTTGTGTTGAGTGGTATGCTGTTGCTGACTTGACTGATCTCTTGCTGATGATACCAGGGTCTCATGTCTGATCTGTTACCTGTTTTTTTTTTCCTGAGTCTGTGTGGCTCTCTCTCTCTAAATTCTCTTTCTCTGTCACTTGTTCTGTCCCAGTCTCTCTCCCTCTCTCTCCCCTCTCCAGTCTTTGTTTTTGCACAGTCTTCTCTGGATGGGAGCTGTGCTGGACAATGGAACAAAAGCCTATATTGATCGATGCTTGTGGGCAAACGGCAGTGAGTCATTGGTGGAGTCTTCTTGCCTTTTCCTCTTGGTCACTGACCATGGCCTTTGCCTGTTGTTTCTTTACATTTCCTGTTTAATGAAGTGTACTTAGAGCCCCGCGTAAGCTGAAAAGTTGTGTTTGCTATTATATGTGAAGTGATCTATATCAATTTGCACACTCATCTTAAAGTGGAGTGTAGCCTAATGGTACTGAAGTAGGGTTATTGGGAAATACTCTATTGAATCTACCAGTGGAAAATACAGCTTAGTTAATAATGCATTTAGATTTTGAAACACTTAAGAGTCTGGTCATGGTGAGCAGGATGATTATGTCTTGTAATATGATTGTTTTCCTCTGGAATCCTGAGTCTCCTGGCTGGGCTGGTTTCCTGTCTTTTCAGCAGAGCTCACACAGTGATCTGAGGAGGTGAAAAGACACTCGCAGTGCCCTGTAGAAAAATGCCATATGTTCACTCTTAGATGAGAAATCTACATACAATGAGCAGATGTTGGCAACCTGTAGTCTCATAGTCACTTAGCACTGTGAGTCACTGCGCTAACACACAGTGGTCAACTCAGATCAGCCTTTTCAGAGTGGAATGTAACTATGTCATGCTATATCTGACACTGTGTTGGTTGATTTCACAGACAAACTCACAGGAAGGTCACAGAGTAAATTGTTATGAGACCCCCTACCGCGTATTGCACACGGTACCAGTGAAGATCTTAATTATACCTGGCCTGCGTCAGGTTTTGATAGTGGATTTTGGTTGAAATGTGTACTATTACAGTGCTTATGCATTGAACCTTTGCTGTTAGGACATATTATCTGTTGCACCAGCCGTGCTGTCACATAGTTGTGTCCCTTGTCCCTCCTGAAATAGCCTCACAGGCAGCCTGCATTCCCAGCAGTGGCTCAGGGTAGCTGCTCCCTCTGGAATGCCAGTAATAGTTAATGTCTTCAAGGAATGGCTTCACTCTGTCCAGCCCCTCTGCCCATGTATACTGTAGCATGTTGGGAATGGGAACCATGGCTTTGACTCTCTGAAGTGAACAGTGGACGAACAGACAGAAGGAGAGCACAGTGAACACGTAAAGGAAGCTATAGAACCTTACTTTACAGCCAAAACAGGGAATAGGCCTACTGAATTAGTGGAAGCTTTGGCTTAGTGTGCTCTGGTTAGTCTAAGATATTCAGTCTCTTAATGTCTTCTTCAGACGTTGTGCTCCTCAGTGGACTCCACAGTATTCTCCACAGTCCTGACTGTCCGCTACTGGGGCTGCGCAGTGTCAGGAGAGGGGTGGGGGTGGGTCGATGTTTGGTGCTGATGGGGGGGTGATGTTTGGAGCCTGGGGGGTGTGGGGTGTGGTCAGGGGGGCTGACGGCAGCAGTCTCTTTGTGCCTGTTTGTTCAGAGCTGTGTGGAATTTCCGCCTGGCCCCCTCATGAGCACAGCTGTCAGCTTGTCTGTGAAGAGAGCTGCGTCTCTCTCACATTCTCCCATTTTACTCTCCAATTCACAAAATGTCTGCCAGGTCTTAGAGTCTTATACAGTTTTTCAGTTTGCGGTTTATATCTGAACTGCGTGAAAACGGTTAGCTGATCTGTACGTACGTGTTGAAACATTGGACACCGGCCTTTTAGTATTCACAATAAGGTAACTGGTCATTTGCTTATGTAGCCAAAACTTTGGTGATTGAATATCTCTTATTTTTTATGCTGCGAGTATTCAAATCATGTTGTTATACTCTCAGATAAGCTTGTGATCTCAGCCAGTCTTTGTTTAAGGTGCCTGTTTGATAGCCTTCTGGTCACGAGATATTGAGCTGTGCGGTTTGCCGCTGCCTTGATGGCACTGACTAATCTGTCTCTTTAGCTAGTGGCTTTTGCAGTTCTTTGGGTAGTGCATGACCTGACGATGCAACTTTCTGTTCTGTAGAAAATGGATACCAGTGGAGTGAAGGTCCTGGAGACGGCCGAAGACATCCAGGAGCGCCGACAGCAGGTCTTGGACCGCTATCGGCGCTTCAAGGAGCTGTCGTCCGTGCGCAGGCAAAAGCTGGAGGACTCCTATCGCTTCCAGTTCTTCCGACGTGATGCTGACGAGCTTGAAAAATGGATCCAGGAAAAGCTGCAGATTGCCTCAGATGAGAACTACAAAGACCCCAGCAACCTGCAGGTTTGAAAAGCGTTTGATAATAGTACACAGCAGATTTGTGTGGTGGCCTTCTAAACAAGAAAAGATCATCATGATTGACAATGATATCAGATATTACAAAGAAGCATTTCTGTGCACTGCAACATTTGTTTAGCCTTTAGTGTCTTTCATGTGCTCGTAACAAAATGAACGAACGTGTGTATCAGAAACCTGCTGACTTTGTGTCTTATTAGATACAAATGTTAATACTCTGTGTAGCTTTGGGACTGATAAAGCATATGTCTTATGTTTTGCGCTCTGATTGGAATGAGGAAGGGCAGTGATCATGCAAAGGAATCTTGACTGAAAATTACAGGATACTTTCCTGGTTAAATATTATTTTTTCTCCCACCATATAAGGGATGGTAACCTTTGCTTTCTTGACTAGTCATGGGTTGTAACCTCATTTAAAGTCACGGTGTGGACAGTCATGGCTACAAAACCTCTCAGATAGCAGTATTATGTGACACATGACAGACAGAGCCCTGTCTTATGAATTAGAGTCTGTGATGTGCGTTCCTCAAGGAATGTAATTACCATTTTGCCTTAATATTTTATGGATGTAATCATGTTTAATAGAGGCTTCCAATTATAATTAAAGTACTATTTAAAGGCCTCCCTAACTTCAGCTTCCTGCTGACTCATCATGATTAAAAGGTCATCTTTAAAATTGTAATTCTATGCAACTGACTATTAGTTGGGGTTGTACAGCCATTACTTCTCAAAAGATATCAGCAAATTATGACTAATGCCTTTAATTAAAGTTGTGTTATTTTGATTAAATGTTTGGTTTGCCTCAAACCTGTTTTTCTTGCCTTATACCTGTGGCTTTGTCCATCCTCTCACAGGGAAAGCTCCAGAAACATCAGGCGTTTGAGGCCGAAGTGCAGGCCAACGCTGGAGCCATCGTGAAACTGGACGACACAGGCAACCAGATGATCTCTGAGAGCCACTTTGCATCCGAAACCATCAGGGTGAGACACCTCACTCGCGTCGTGTTACCCACAATGAAAAAATGATCTAAAAGGCATTTAAGCACAGAACACACACAATATGTCGTTGTTTTTTTTATTGTAAGCTAAATGCTTAAAGGTGAAGGAATGTGAAATAATATCTTAACTTGCTTATATTTGGTTCAGTCCTTCACACCCTACCGGACTGCCACGAGACCAATCGTAAAAAGTGTGAATTATGGGACATATATTCCAGTAGGTTCCTGGGTGCTGTGTTTTTCTGGACTCCTCAGAGAGACCTCTTTGGTTGAAAAAAAAAAAGTCTTTTTCTTGCTCTTTAATAAACAGTTATGCATTACTTATTTTATTTTTCTTCTCTTTGTATCCAAAGTATGCAGTGTCTTGAAATTTTCTATACTGGATTTCTCTTTTTTTGAGCTGTCCTTTAATTTTCCATCTCTTTGCCTTGACTGGGTAACCATTACTTCTTCTGGAAATTTTCCAAAGAAAAGTCCTCTTATCGGTAGTTTCTGTCTAAGTAGTCTCACATTATTCCAAGGGTGTTGTGCTGTCTGTAAACAGAAAGATAAATTCCAAGCCTTCCATTTGTTGAAAAAGGATTTTCCTGTGCTCGCTCACTTTCAGACCCGCCTGGAAGAACTGCATCGCCTGTGGGACCTGCTGCTACAGAAGACCAAGGAGAAGGGGGTGCGTCTGCTGCAGGCTCAGAAGCTGGTGCAGTACCTGCGTGAGTGTGAGGATGCCTTGGACTGGATTAGTGACAAGGTTAGAGACAATGCAGATCACACACCCACAACAAAATATGATTTCATTATTTATTTATTTATTTTTTTAATGTTTGTCATGCGTATAAAAGGGGCCACAGTGGTACATTTTGTTAATTATTACATCTGAATGAGCTTCCCTATCACTGTCTCCCGCAGGAAGCCATCGTTACCTCAGAAGAGCTTGGACAAGATCTTGAGCATGTGGAGGTGCTACAGAAGAAGTTTGAGGAGTTCCAGACAGACCTGGCGGCTCACGAGGAGAGAGTTAATGAGGTGAACCAGACCGCCGCCAAGCTAACCCAGGAGTCCCACCCTGAGGCTGAGCTGATTGTGAAGAAACAGGATGAAGTGAATGCTGCCTGGCAGAGGCTGAAAGGCCTGGCCCAGCAGAGGCAAGGGAAGCTGTTTGGAGCTGCTGAGGTGCAACGCTTCAACCGGTAAGATAACGTCATGGGACTAATATGTGAAGCCAAGCATTATGATTCACCACTGATGTGTTCTTGAACAAGTCAATATGCTGACTTGTTCAATATGCTGAAATATTAGGGAATGCTGTTTATGAAAGTTGCTCTGACTACATTTTCAATGTCAACATATGCCACCATACCGATGCAGTGATGATATTTGTAAATATGCCAACAAAGTTAATAAAATATTGTGTTATGTTGTGTGAACTTTTGTGCACTACAGGGATGTGGATGAGACCATCAGCTGGATTAAGGAGAAGGAGCAGCTGATGGCATCTGATGACTTTGGCCGTGACTTAGCCAGCGTTCAGGCACTGCTGCGCAAACATGAGGGTTTGGAGAGGGACCTCGCTGCCTTAGAGGATAAGGTTAGTCTGGATAAAAACAGGAGTGCATGTATACACTTACATTACTCGATAAGTGAGGATGAACATTGACATAAGTATATACGGGCTCCTCTTCTATTTGGGAACACTGCGCACTATGAATTGTGTGTCATGACAAGTAGTATCAGTATGCTTATATTATTAACACTAGCATAATCCTCATGCGCTTAGGCTTACAGACATTGTGTCCAGTGTAATATACTTGAGAACATGTACTCAAGAATACATGATCTGTCTATGTAGAAGATATAGAGGTTGCATTCATCCCTGTTTATGTAAACTGATATGAATCAGCCCACTCTGAAGATACTATGCAGTCTTATTCACTGACGATTCCTTGTCTGTCCTACCTGTGTTTCCTCAGGTGAACACTCTTGGTGGAGAGGCTGAGCGTCTACAGCAGACACACCCTCAGAATGCTTCTCAGATTCACCTGAAGAGAGACGAGCTCATCACCAACTGGGAGCAGATCCGGATGCTGGCCGCCGAGCGACACGCCCACCTCAATGACTCCTACAGGTAAGTCTCACAGAGATGTTGCTGGTCTGTTATACTACTTTTTTTTTTTTTAAGTGTCATTAATGTCTGTATCTTTGATAACATGGGTATTATGGGTCTCTCTCTCTCTCTCTCCAGGCTGCAGCGTTTCACTGCTGATTTCCGTGACCTCACCAGCTGGGTGACTGAGATGAAGGCTCTGATTAATGCCGACGAGTTGGCCAACGATGTGGCTGGAGCAGAGGCTCTCCTGGACCGTCACCAGGAACACAAGGTGCAGTCTAACAGACACCATGAACCAGCCTGTTATTGTACTGTGTATAAAAAAGCTACCCTTTACATCTGAGTGGTATAGCAGGTACTGGAGGTCTGCTTACCTACCTGAGCCTTTTCCTATGAAAACTAAACTCACTCCTCAGGTAGATAAAGTAGAGGAAGAACATAATGTTGACTCTGTTTCTCTTGCAGAGATACACTTTAAGAGTTAAGTACTGAGATACTGTTTTTCTTCTTTCTGTAGGGTGAGATCGATGCCCATGAGGACAGTTTCAAAGCCACTGATGAGGCTGGTCAGGCACTGCTCAACACTGGACATTACGCTTCTGAAGAAGTAAAAGAAAAGGTAAGGTCTCACACTAGACATCACAATGCACACAGATGCATAACGTGTTCAGTTCGCCTCCTCCCTCGAATGGGCTTGACAGTCACGCTCCGTTCTGCTGCACCCTCTGTAGCTGGTAATCCTGACTGAGGAGAAGGAATCTCTGTTGGAGCTGTGGGAGTTGCGGAGACAGCAGTATGAACAGTGCATGGATCTGCAACTCTTCTACAGAGACACCGAACAAGTTGACAACTGGATGAGCAAACAGGAGGTACGCACTATATTGACTCTGTGCAGTTATCACGCAGACTGCTACTTTATAGGCTCATTGCTTAACATAAAAGAGTATTTGTGTGATGAGAGGACATATGACCTTTGTTTTAAAAACTTTTAATTGTCAAATCCCCTTGTGACATTGCAAGGCTTGTTACTACCATATCATACACAATTGAATTAAAAAGAGCTCTCTCCATTTATGAAGGCTTTCCTGCTGAATGAAGACCTGGGAGACTCTCTGGACAGCGTAGAGGCTCTGCTGAAGAAGCATGAAGACTTTGAGAAGTCCCTCAGCGCCCAAGAGGAAAAGATCACTGTAAGCAGCAGTTGATGTTGCACAGTCAGCTGCTGAGCTCATAGTGTCTGATAGGACATTGCTTATTTGTGTGGGATAGGACTACTTTTTTTTTTTTAAGGAGGTCAGCTGGCATATATATATAGGAGGCTTTTTATTACAGTACTGCACTATCGCAGATGGTTTCGTTTTCACTGAAACTCACGTAACTGATATCATTCTATTTTATTCAGACTTTGGGTTATTTTATCTTTCTTTTTTTTTTTTTTCTTTCTAATTTAGGCCTTGGATGAATTTGCCACCAAGCTCATCCAGAACAACCATTACGCTAAAGAGGACGTGGCCACTCGCAGAGATGCAGTGAGTAGAGACTTTTGCTCCCCAAACTGGATCAATATCACTTTATACACTTACATTTTCTTAACATCCTTTCTTTAAATCCATTGTAGCTGCTGAACAGACGCAACGCTCTTCATGAGCGCGCTCAGTCTCGCCGTGCGGCTCTGGAAGACTCCTTCCACCTGCAGCAGTTCTTCCGTGACTCTGACGAACTGAAGAGCTGGATTAACGAGAAGATGAAGACAGCAACCGACGAAGCATACAAGGTTTGGCTGGCTCATTTAGAAGTCCTAGGTCCTGTATTTGTTCCTCTGGTTATTTTCATGGGAGCTGGTTTTTAATCCTGTGCTCTTGGTCTTTACATCTCCTTGTGCGTACACAGGACCCCTCCAACCTTCAGGGCAAAGTGCAGAAGCACCAGGCCTTTGAGGCTGAGCTCTCAGCCAATCAGAGCCGCATTGACGCACTGCAGAAATCTGGCCAGGAACTGATTGATGGGAAACACTATGCCACTGCAGAAGTGTCTGCCCGCATGGATGAAGTCAGCTCTCAGTGGAAGAAACTCCTGGAAGCCACTGAACTGAAAGGTAAGAAGCTTCAAGCCAGAAAGCTATTCTTGGTTAGGCTATGATTATGCAATAAGCAGGATTTGAAGTATAATTTAGATTACATGAATAAATAATGTGACAAAGAAAGATTGCAAGTCAAATGTGAGAGCCAAAAGATGGGTGTTGTGTGATTTAAATGAGCTCAAGCTTTGGCTGTCAGTCAAAGACTTACCTCCCTGAGTGCCATAGAATGTTTTATCCTTCAGTAATTATGTACGGAATCTCATCGTCCACTGCTCTGTCACACCCTCAGGGAGCAAGCTGCGTGAGGCCAACCAGCAGCAGCAGTTCAACCGTAATGTTGAGGACATTGAGCTGTGGCTCTATGAGGTGGAGGGACACCTGGCCTCTGATGACTACGGAAAAGACCTGACCAGCGTACAAAACCTGCAGAAGAAGCATGCTCTCCTGGAGGCTGATGTGGCTGCTCACCAGGTAGTCTGCATTTTACTTTATACTTAATGTTTCAAGATGGGGCTTTCTCTGAGTTCCTATTTTTAACAGTGTAGCTGTTCAGTGCTGTCTTACGGTAAGCTTCCACTGCAGCCAATTTTGCTTCGCTCTCATTCAGGTCGCTCCGATTGGCGAAATCGGAGGCGAATTCGCCAAGGCAAGCGAGATTGAGATGCTGAATTCTCAACTTTGTGCAAATAAGAACCACGCGAGTACCAATCAGCTCAGTGTGTGGTGTGTTTGGTATGTGACGTTCTCTAGAGAGGCGGGAGTAACAAAAAAATTCTGACCAAGATGGCAGAGGCTAAAGGCTACATATAGCATGAAAATATGTTCGAGATTTAAAAGATCTATGGGCAACTATTCGTGTATACATCAGCACGGGTTGTTGTTTACATGTTTCATGAGTTGGGGCCAGTGCGGTAGAAAAAACTCTCTCAACGGCTTTGCTCGGAGCAAATAGACCACTGTAGACCCTCATTTAAGCACTCAAACTTTGGAGCGAAGTGACTTGTTTGCTGTTTTCGCGACCACGCCCCCCAGAGGGAAATTTCGCAGGGTAAAATTCGTGAGGTGTTTCGCTGTGTTGGAGCCTGTGGTTAGAGTCTTGCTCAAATATCATGGGACAAATGGAGAGAATTTCTCGCTGCTAATCATTACAGGCACTTTGGTGCCCTCCAACATTGCCTTGCAATAAAAAAAGCAACAGTTTGGAACCAATATCAAGGTTGACATAAATCCTCTGTAATTGACTGCCTGTGTGTTTTTGTCAACCCAACAGGACCGAATTGACGGGATCACCATCCAGGCTAGGCAGTTCCAGGAGGCTGGCCACTTTGACGCTGATAACATCCGTAAGAAGCAGGAAGCTCTGGTGGCCCGTTATGAGGCTCTGAAAGATCCTATGGCAGCCCGTAAACAGAAGCTGTCAGACTCTCTGCGCCTGCAGCAGCTCTTCCGCGATGTGGAGGATGAGGAGACCTGGATCCGGGAGAAAGAACCAATCGCTGCTTCCACCAACAGAGGTTAGAGAACAAGGGATTATGAGAGGTTTAATTGTAATCACAGGGACTTTTGTTTAGTCATATAAATTTGTATTACACAGGCATCCCATCTATGTCATGTACATTCGTTCCATTCAGTTCAGAGTATGATGCAAATAAGAGCAAAAGTGGGTTTCAACGAATTTGTGATAAGCCAGAGTTTTGAGTGTTTTTTGTCAGGGCATGATATTGGGGCAGTTCTGTAGTATATTTGTGTTAGTAGCTGTCAGAGTGTAATTAACAGTAACTGCTATCTGTCCATTAGCTGATGCAATATTCTTTTACTCTGTCTTGTTTAGGTAAAGACCTGATTGGAGTGCAGAACCTGCTGAAGAAGCACCAGGCATTGCAAGCTGAGATTTCTGGTCATGAGCCCAGGATCAAGGCAGTAACACAGAAGGGAGAGGCCATGGTGGACGAAGGTATGTACATTAGTCCAGTCACTGAAACCAGATGCCGGATAACTTGCTTCAGTTAATTAACAGTCAATAACCAGTAGCTTGGTTAACTGATACAGTGCACTGCTGCTAAAATTAAACAAATTTAAAAGGGGCTCCCATACAAACAATTTTTAACTAATAGCTCCTCTAGACTGATGACTGTTTGTTCCTGAAGAGTTCTGAAATGTGTAAAAGTTGATAAAATGTCAAATTGATATATATGTTATATATGTATTTAAAAGTGCAGCTGTGTAGCGTTGACTGACTGTACGTCCCGTGTGTTACAGGTCACTTTGCAGGAGAGGATGTAAAAGTGAAGCTGGGCGAACTGAGTGGCCGCTGGGACACTCTGAAGGCCAAAGCTGCCCAGCGTAGGCAAGACCTTGAGGACTCCCTGCAGGCCCAGCAGTACTTTGCCGACGCCAACGAGGCTGAGTCTTGGATGAGGGAAAAGGAGCCAATTGTTGGCAGCACTGATTACGGCAAAGATGAAGATTCTGCTGAGGTAAAGAGAGATGGAGAAGGACAGGAGCCATGATGTACCCTCCTTGATCCATTTATTGAAATTCAGAACTGATTAAAAAGAATCATACCTAATTTGAGGCCTGCTTAGTCAATTGAAGCAATTGAAATTTTGCAGAAATAGATCAGTAGCACTTTATGAAGTCAAAACTGCATGAATATTAAAAGCTAAATGCTAGGAAAAAAACACTAGCTGTCCCTTTATACTGATGACTGCTGATCTGTCTTCAGGCTCTTCTGAAGAAACACGAGGCTCTGATGTCTGACCTGAGTGCCTATGGCAGCAGCATCCAGGCTCTGAAGGAACAGGCCCAGGCCTGCAGGGTAAATAAATCCATTCACATGATATCTTTCACCTCACTTAACAACTGTATTCCAGACAACGCCACGGCTAATATGTTTTAGCCACTGTTATTTTAAAGCTGTTGAAATGTAGCACCGGAATATGCATCCTATTGGACTGAAGTAAGGTTTAACTTCCTGTAGACGAGGAAAGGCACTGATTAATGTGTTCTTGATGTGAGCTTGATGTCTCCTCTAATAACAATTTCAGCTATGTTAAAGAATTATAGACTATGGAAATACAGGAGCTATTGGAATATTTCTTTATATGGTGTCCTCATTGGTAATCCAACAGCAACAAGTGGCCCCCACTGACGATGAGACTGGTAAGGAACTGGTGCTGGCTCTGTATGACTACCAGGAGAAGAGCCCTCGTGAAGTCACCATGAAAAAAGGAGACATCCTCACCCTACTCAACAGCACTAACAAGGTACAGAGAAAAGCCCAGTCAATGGTTCTGATGGTGTTGAAATGTTAGTGATACTGGTACTCTAACACGGAGTATTGTGATAGTGATACGGCTACTCTAATGCATTCTCTGACACTCTAATGTATAGGCATCTCCCTCGTAACTTCTAACAGACTTCTGTTATATCAGTAATCAGTGATTAATTAAAACACTACTGGTTAATTAATACACTTTTTGAACAGTATAGTGCTACATTGAGTAGTTCCATTATTTGAAAGACTCCTCTAAATCTGCTTTTGGAAGGTTAATTTGGGACGGAGGAGCAGCATCCTTTATTGGCTTCCCATGTCCTCCTGTTAAATCTGATTCTTTTTCTGTAGGACTGGTGGAAGGTGGAAGTGAATGACAGACAGGGCTTTGTGCCTGCTGCCTATGTGAAGAAACTGGATCCAACCCAGTCCTCCTCACGAGAGAACCTTCTGGATGAGCAAGGCAGCATCGCCCTGCGACAGGAACAGATCGAGAACCAGTAAGAGTTCTTGAACTTTTTTTTTCTTTTTTGATGGAGCCCACTGGGAATCAAATAACATCATGTAAAATGAACCTGAACTCTTCCGTCAAAAGCTGAGTCGCGTAGTCCTGGATCTAAAGTGATGGCTGGGGTAGTAGTTGCCTTGAAGTATCATCATGATTTTATGAGGTTGTAATCTGTTCGGTTCAGATAGTAGCCTCGTGTATTTGGATATATGTGGTCAGGCTGTATGTGTGCCATGTATCCTGAGTGACAAAATATTGAGAGGTTATTTCTTTTCTCAGAAAGCATTTTTCAAAAGCATCAGAAACAAATATAATTTATTAGTCTAACAGACTGCTCTGAGCTCGCATTAACTGATTAACTCGTTATTTTCTTGGATCTGTTAATCTCTTTCCCTTTTTCAAGCTGTCATCTCACACCCAGTAAGCACGAGGGACTACACAGACACTTATCTTTCTATTTTACTAACTCTTTCACCTTTCTTTATCCCTCTTTCCCTTTCTCTCTCTTTCTCCTGCTCTTTTTCTATCTCTTTCTCTGTTGTCTAACCACTAATGCCTGCATGCAAGGTCTGTGGTCACCAAGGAGACGTGCAGTGTGTCTGTACGCATGAAGCAGGTGGAGGAACTGTGAGTAGGACCAGACCTCCGTGTTGTGACCGTTTTTCTGTGATCATCGTCCCACTGTGGCCGCCAAGACATCTTCCTCATCATTGTCATCTGTGCTAATTAGGCCTAGAGATAATATTAGCGCCAGCCATCTTACCCTACTTTTCATTTCGTGACACTTGTCATCCATCCATCTCTCTTTCTCAAGATCACGCTCTCATCCTCTTTCATCTCTTCTATTCAACACAGGAATAGAAGTACTGCATCTAATTCTCTCTCTTTCTCACTCTTGTGTCTTTTGATGGCATGTGAATTTATGTTGTGCTTATATATTGCCAATATTTCCTCAGTCTTGTTGAATGTTTGGCTGTTTTCCATGAAGAAGAGAGATTTTGTCATTGTCAGTACCTGCTCCCCTCACCCTGTCATCCATAGTTTGCTGTGGATGCCATGCGCCTGTACTGTCGGTTTTGTTTGTATCCCCCCGGGTTGAATTGTTCAAGGTTCCTTGCCCTACCTGTAGATTTTCCTCTTTATAGACAGGATCCAAGTTTCATGTACCACAGGATATTTTATCCTCATAACCAGTGGTGTAATAAGAGAGATTTGGTTTAAACAACCTGAAGATTCAAAATTCGGGACTCCAAAAAAAATGCTAGGAAGTCTTTACATGTAGAATGGCACCATCGTCCATTGAAGAAGCTGACCCTGCTCTTTCCCCCTGTCTGCCAGGTATGGCACTCTGCTGGAACTGGGAGAAAAGCGTAAAGACATGTTGGAGAAGAGCTGTAAGAAGTTCATGCTGTTCCGTGAGGCCAATGAGCTGCAGCAGTGGATCAATGAGAAAGAGGGCGCACTCACCAATGAGGAGGTGGGCTCTGACCTGGAGCAGGTGGAGGTGCTGCAGAAGAAGTTTGACGACTTTCAGAAGGTGTGTTAACAATGTTGGATCTGAACTAAAGCGAACAACAGATGAGGCACTTTAAAGTCTGACATAAAATGTATTTCTCTGTACTTCTAACTTCATCCATGTTAATTATCTGTGTTTCCCCACATTTAATTGGTGGAGGTTATGTGATGTTGTAACCTCATTGTGTATGCGTGTGTGTGTTGTGTCTCAGGATTTGAAAGCCAATGAATCTCGTCTGAGGGACATTAATAAAGTGGCATCTGAGCTGGAATCTGAGGGACTTATGGCTGAAGAAGCCCCAGTTGTTCAGGCCCAGGTGAGACATCTTGTTTTTCTTTTTCCTTTTTTTTTTCTTTTCGAATAAAAGTCTTTATTCAGAAAATGAAGCAGACATTAGAACACAACACTGAACCGATTCTTAAGAAGTTAAGCACAGGATTTATTCTAAATTTTTATTGTTGAAATTTGATGGATTAAAGACACAAATTATGTGTTTTCTCTCCACTAGCAACAAGAAATGCTGGGATCAGCTCCTGGCAAAGTAAGCACCATTCTTTGAAATATCTGTCCACTCGATCTCCTGCATGGGGTGCTTGCGTGGCTGAATGAAACTAGAAATTCAGATTTGTCTGTTTTTTATATATGTGACCAATAAGATTTCTGCTCTGTTTCTCCAGGATGACGTGGATTCCAAAAGTGCCTCTCCATGGAAGGTAATAAGTTTTAAGATGTGTATTGTAAAGATGTGGTGTACATTTTCCGTATCTCCTTAATGAAGACACTCAAAACAAGACATCTGCACTTCATGTCTGTCCATGCCCTGTCTCTATGAAGGCCTTTCGAGTTGAAATCAGTTGATATTATATGCTGTTTACAAGTGATTCCTATCAGCATGACAAACCTGACAAATCCAGTCAAAATCAGTTCTTGAAGAGACTTTGCATCTTGTCTGGATTTGAGGCCTTTCACATTATTGAGTTTGTAATGTATTTGCAAGTTGCACAGCCATTAGCATTCAGTCTAATCTAACATTCAGTCAGTAACTTCAATCAACTTATTAGACATAGGAAAAAAAAAAAACTTGTTAGCATACGCCGACTCTGACCACAACAATCTTATTCCTATATCCACTCCACTGGCATCATTGAACGTCAGTTGCATGAGAAGTATTGGTGGCCTGGTTCTTTGGATTTGAGGTCTTTCTTTAAACTTAATTTGGTCTGTGGTTCTGGTTCTGATGATGAAAGGAAAAGGAAGCCTGTTCTCTCGACTAACGTGGTGATTTCTCTCTTGACTGGTGTGGTTCTTTCTGTGTTTTTGCCCCCCCCCCCCCCTTTCCCTCCTACCTCCCCCTCCCCCCCCTCAACTTAATCTAGTCTGTTCGCTTGGCTGTCCAAACGACGGCTAACTTTAATACTATCAAGGTAAGATTGTCCCACAGTTCCTCCCGACCTTCTCCCATGCCGCCCCATCAGCTTCCTGGTTAAAACCTGCATCGTGTCCTGCGTGCTCGGAAGACTAACCCGTCATCTTCTGTGGTTACCTAATGTTTTGTCCCGTGAATCTCGAGTCTTCACGTTTGGTGCTCCGGCACCTTGACATCCATTGTTTTCTGTCTGTCATTTAACCAGTGGTCATTCTTTTTGTTCGTGTCGGATTCACCCTGCTTAACTTCATCCATTTTTTTTTCTCATTTGTTGTCCAGTTTAATAACAGTTTAATTTTTTTTTTGTCTAACTTGTTGTGGAGAATGTATTAGATTTCTGTTTCTAATCCCTGGTCGAAATCCCTGTTCAGTCTTGTTGTCTTGCATTCCTCTGTTGTTTGTTTTATGATATGCTCTGTTATGACTCATCTTTTAGATCACAGCTGACTGTACATGATGAATATTTGCCGTTGGTTGTTCTGAAATTATTGGTCATCAGTTAGTCAAAGTTCATCACTTCTCATCTGAGACCTTTTAGGATGCCAAGGACACTCTAATTAGTACAGCTAGAACTGTTTTTCTGGACACAGATTAAGCTTGGTTGTGGACTAAATTTCACTATGTTCTACACAGATCATCCTTTTTAGTCCTGGACAAGACTTAATCTGTCCCTAGAAAACTGCTGCTCAGAATTTTACCAGTTCTCTTTCCATTAAGATTATAAAAGGGACTTATCAGGGATTGGTAATGAATGCAAAATTATAGTCAGATTAAAATAAAACTCAATTTCAGACGTTGTAGAACCAGAAGTCGTATGAGAGTGAGCAGTAACAAGTGCCCTGATTGGCTCCTGATGGTATGAGTGATGTTTTGCAGGAGCTGAATAACCGCTGGAGAGCACTGCAGCAGCTTGCTGAGGAGAGGAGCAACATGCTGGGCAGTGCCCATGAAGTGCAGAGGTTCCACAGGTATGCACTTTCTCACACACACACACACACACACACACACACATATATACAGGTGTTTCCAATGGATACTAAGAGTGCACTTCACTTTTCAGGGATGCTGATGAGACCAAAGAATGGATTGAGGAGAAGAACCAGGCATTAAACACTGATAACTACGGACATGATCTGGCCAGTGTTCAGGCTCTACAGCGCAAACATGAGGGCTTTGAGAGAGACCTGGCTGCCCTGGGAGACAAGGTGAGGACGAACGCACATGTGTTTAACCTGTTTTACATATTAGTACATTACAGTCTCACCAAAAAATGCTACGTAGACACAAGCAAATTATTGTATCCTAAATATTAAATTATTATTAAATGATTAATTTAAGTTATACTTAAACCTTCTGGGCTATGATTCTCTTGGCTGAATGCTGTATGTTTTTTTTTAATCTTCTTTCTATTGGCTAACAGGTGAACTCTCTGGGGGAGACAGCAGAGCGCCTGATCCAGTCCCACCCTGAAGCAGTGGATGACATTAAGGAGAAATGCACTGAGCTAAACACAGCTTGGAGCAGCCTCGTGGGACGAGCAGATCAGCGCAAAGACAAACTAGGCAACTCACATGACCTGCAGCGATTCCTCAGTGACTTCAGGTATGGTGGCAAGAAAGAGGATGGAGTTTAGTCAGAGCAGTGGAATTGATGCATATGCGGCTGTAATGACTGGACAGATATGAAGAGTAAACTGGTCTTGCATAAACACATTGAAAGAAAGTAATGAACAATTGTAGTGGCTTTGATGCCGGCCTTGATGTCTCTAAAATGGCAGATTCATTGCTGAGCGTGCAAATATATCGTATTAAAATGTTGTCCTTAAACTCTTGTTCATCTTTTACACTCATAGGGACCTGATGTCCTGGATCAATGGCATCAGGGGCCTGGTGTCCTCAGATGAGCTGGCTAAAGACGTGACTGGAGCTGAAGCCTTGCTGGAGAGACATCAGGTACTTAGACTCATAACAGCAGTATACTGTCTGATAGAGTCTTTCACTCTTCAGATGAAGACACTTCCCCGAGCAGAAGGGCTTTTGTTCAGTTCCATATCATCTCAGACAGTCCTGCCATTCATTGGTGCATCTTAATCACTTGGAAGAAATTTAAATCTATTTTTGTCACATGATTAAGTTCACATACTACATTGTATGATCTTACACTGTCCCCACAATGCTGAATACCAGGAAATCTCTTTGCGATGATGTGTGTAGATTTAATAAACCTTCTGAATCCTCTGTTCAGCAGAATAAACTCTTAATTCTCTTCCCCCTCCTTCCCTTTACAGGAGCATCGCACTGAGATCGATGCCCGCGCTGGCACCTTCCAGGCCTTTGAGCAGTTTGGACAGCAGCTCCTGGCCAGAGGTCATTACGCCAGCCCTGAGATTCAGCAGAAACTGGAAGCCCTGGACCGGGAACGGGCTGATCTGGAGAAGGCTTGGGTTCAGCGCAGGATGATGCTGGACCAGTGCCTGGAGCTTCAGGTCTGTACAGTCGATATTTATTCACCCAGATTCTGTCTGACCAAATAAGACCTGATGACACAAAATGTCCCTCTACGCTCATCACCAAAAACCTTACTCCACCACACCATAGATGGTGGACAGGGTACATGCAAGACTGAATGGTGTTCTTTTGTTCTCTGCAGCTGTTTAACCGTGACTGTGAGCAGGCTGAGAACTGGATGGCAGCTCGTGAGGCTTTCCTGGCCAGTGATGATAAGGGTGACTCTCTGGACAGTGTAGAGGCCCTTATTAAAAAACACGAGGACTTTGACAAAGCTATCAATGTGCAGGTGAGTCATGCCTGCTTCATGAGCATTTTGTATTGGTTCAGGTGTCGTTTAAGTCTCACTAGCACCACCAAACACTGGAGGTAAATGAACTCTGTCAGAATGGAATGTATCTTTTGCTGACGTTGATCTGATTGGTTTGAATGTGATTCCGTCCAACAGGAAGAGAAGATTGCTGCATTGCAGTCTTTTGCTGATCAGCTTGTTGGTGGTGACCACTATGCTAAATCTGAGATCTCCAAGCGCCGCAATGAGGTCTTGGACAGGTCAGAGATTAGTGCCAATCAACTCATTTACACAGACTGAATTTTGTTCATAACATGATCCATTGCAACATGTCCTCTTGAACTGCAGGTGGCGCCGTCTAAAAGCTCAGATGATTGAGAAGCGCTCTAAGCTGGGTGAGTCACAGACTCTGCAGCAGTTCAGCCGTGATGTGGATGAGATAGAGGCTTGGATCAGTGAGAAACTCCAGACTGCAACTGATGAGTCTTACAAAGACCCCACCAACATCCAGGTACCGACCGCCTTCTCTCTCAACAGAAACATTGTCCTCTCTCTGACAGTTCTGTGAAAATAGTTTAATACATCGGCTTTTGTCTTTTATCTATCTGAAACAGAGTATCTATGTTTCCTGTGATTATTAAACTGTTTGTTATTTGGGGGGGTTTATATCATGACCTGTTACTCTAACCCTGTTAAAGGCCTAATACTGCCAATGTCCTGTTCAAACCCAGTTAATAAGTACTACCATACTCCCCTATGTACCCCCCCCCCCCCCCCCCCCAGCCCTGCCATAAGTGTGTGTGGGAATGTCACTGAACCTCTCTCTGTTTTTATTGTTTGTTTTTAGCTGTCCAAGCTGCTGGTAAGTGGTTGTAGTGTGTCAGAGCTAACTAACTGCCAGTAGGTTCTCTTCACCTGTCTGCGTCTCCCATGTCGGTAGACACGTAGTAGAGTACCATCTGTCTATGTGATGTCCATGGCACCTGCGAGTGCTTGCTTCATATGGCGTTTTATCTATTCTGTCAGTGCATTTTCTGCTGTAACTTCATTTAGATTTGTTTGGTTCATCATTTTAGTAGTTTATACTTGTTGGGTGTGGCTTCCATTTCCACTTCCATTTGTGTGTTGTTTTTTTTGTTTGTTTTTGTTTTTGTTTATCTGAAGTTGGGTTGTCTTGTTTTGAAATCTTTTCACACTTCTCAGATCCCATATGCCCTCCACACATAAATATGGATTGGAGTGGAGTTGTTTTATGGATAGTGTCATCAGAACATCTTATGCCCCTTTGATATTTCCTTCATTGGATGGGCATGTGGGATCATAATTACCAATTCTGAAAATTAAAATGAAAAGATAATTGACCTCATTAATTTAGTTAATTGGGAAAAAGGTCATACAAAATATGTAACAGATATTTAACACTAACTCGCCACCTATGTAAAAAGAGAAGGAGAGCTGCTTTTAAACATAGCTTAGCTTTGCTTTGCTTTTTGCCAAGTGCTTAGTAAGAATATTAAGCTTATTGTTTTCAGCCTAAGTGCCACTAAAGTGTAGATATGTCCCAAGCTTTTTCTGTGTTTTGCGTTTTAGAAAATGCTGTTGGGTAGTGCCCCTTGAGTGTTGCTTTTATTTTGAGTGAATTCTCCTTCTCTCTGGGTGTAATGAGAGTGTGGAAAGACTTAATGAGACCCCTTGCCTCCTCTAGGTGCTCCAGAAATATTCTTTTGTTTTGTATGTGTCCTGGACAATGATGTCCTTCCACTCCATGAGTCTCGTCCCTCACTGTTTTTGTTTTTGTCCCGTCTGATCCCCATGTTGTCTGTCCTCAGTGGTGTCTTAATTTCACCTTTTTTATTTTCCCACCTCACGGTTTTTGTATGTTTCATGGTACCATATGTGGTATACTCTCTGTGATGTTTTATTACATTCACAATTGTTTTAACCCCACCAAATTCGTACCTGAACATCCAGGACAGCCACTGTACAACAGTGTACTGTACAGAACACATGAAGAGAGCTGATCTAGCCTAATAAAAAAAAAAAAAAAACAGGACTGACCTTCACCCTCTGCCCTCTTCATAGTAACATTTTACATGATTTTAGTTAGTACATCATTTTCACAAGTAGGCCTATATCATTTTAATTCATGGCCAACAGAACAGAAAGGAAGTTACAAAACAACATGTAACTTTCGCACATATTCCACAAATCACACTTCCATTCATTTCTATGATTGTACTGTGTCTTACTCGTTTTTCCTTTCTTCTTTCTTTACACTCGTCATCGCTGCCTTCAGAGCAAGCATCAGAAACACCAGGCCTTCGAGGCCGAGCTGCACGCCAATGCTGACCGTATCCGAGGAGTGATTGACACAGGCAACGCCCTCATCCAGAGAGGTGCCTGTGCAGGCAGTGAGGATGCAGTAAAGGTAAAGCTCCAGTCCCAGTCATTCATAAAAATCTGTTTCAATTAGGGACTCGTGCAACACTTTTAGTTGTGTTTTTTGAAGTACTCCAGGTAATACATTTTGTGTCTGTGATCTCTCCAGGCACGTCTCAACGCTCTGGATGAGCAGTGGCAGTTCCTGGTTAACAAATCAGCTGAGAAGAGTCAGAAACTTAAGGAGGCCAACAAGCAGCAGAACTTCAACACTGGCATCAAGGACTTTGACTTCTGGCTTTCTGAGGTAATAACTTGAAAAGCATATTGAAAGAAGAAAATAACAAGAAATTTCTGGGATTGAGAATTGATGCAAAGTGTGATGATGTATCACGTCACAGGATAATTTTTCCTCTGTAAGAAGACGGCATGAAAAAAACTTTTATGTGACACCTTAATGATAATTAAAAGAAAAAAATCTACTGTCAGCTGTGCTCTGAATGTTCTGCACTTTCTTAAATATACAGGTTGAAGCTCTCCTGGCTTCTGAGGATTATGGGAAAGATCTGGCCTCAGTCAACAACCTACTGAAGAAGCACCAGCTTCTGGAAGCCGACATCTCTGCCCACGAGGTAACACCCGTTCCATAAAGCTCTGTTCAACTCATTTTAGAACAGGGCTACACAAACACGGTTTATTTGTTATCAGCGAAGGCTGCTTGTGATTTCTCGTGGCGTTTTTCTGCTGTCTCACAGGATCGTCTGAAGGATCTGAACGGCCAGGCCGATAGCCTAATGGCCAGCAACGCCTTCGACACCTCGCAGGTCAAAGACAAACGTGATGCTGTCAACGGACGCTTCGGCAAGATCAAGAGCATGGCTGCCGGACGTCGTGCCAAACTCAACGAGTCACACCGCCTGCACCAGTTCTTTAGGGACCTGGATGACGAGGAGTCTTGGATCAAGTAAGTCAGCACTGTGAAGCTACTTAGTTCAAATTTCATGCCAAACCATTTGGATAGTAGAGCATCCCTCTCCTTTCCCTGTGCGCTTGCAGAGAGAAGAAATTGCTAGTGAGCTCGGAGGACTACGGACGTGATTTGACGGGGGTACAGAATCTGAGGAAGAAGCATAAGAGACTGGAGGCTGAGCTGGGAGCCCACGAACCAGCCATTCAGGTAAGGGCTCCATACCAACGCTCAAAAACTTGAACCAGTTATTTCTATGGCTGAATCTTACATAATTATGAGCTTTGGTGTTGACTGTTGTCTTGTGCTTGTAGTCTGTGTTGGACACTGGGAAGAAGCTGTCAGATGACAACACTATTGGTCAAGAGGAGATTCAGCAGAGGCTGCAGCAGTTTGTAGAGCACTGGAAGGAGCTGAAGGATCTGGCTGCTGCCCGGTTGGTTCTATTATTCCATTTCTGCTTAGCTCTGTTAAAGATTTAAACATTTTCTTCCATCATGCCGTGAAGTCTTGCTTTAAATTGTATTTTTAATTGAGACAACGTACTCAGAATGCTGTTTAGTTCAGGGGCAATCTGCAAATTCATTCCTTTGTCTGTTATGGCAGGTCTCATTTTGATATGGTCAAATTTTAATGTGGAGTACCATAGGTGTGTGAATTTCTTGACGTGTATGTGTGTGTTTGTAGGGGGCAGAGGCTTGAGGAGTCTCTGGAGTATCAGCAGTTTGTGGCGAATGTAGAGGAGGAGGAAGCATGGATAAATGAGAAACTGAACTTGGTGGGAAGTGAGGACTACGGCGATACGCTGGCAGCTGTGCAAGTAAGCAAAGTTAACCTCAGCTTCCCATAGTTATTATAAAATGTGTACACTCATACACAGGTCATTACACTGAGTACAAGAATAGAGTTATTATTTTCTGTTATATGTTTGTGTTCTGTTTTTGAATGTGTATGTTAGAGTTATTAAAAGAAACAAACATTAAAAATGCATCTTTTGACTGTCCACAGGGCTTGCTGAAGAAGCATGAAGCGTTTGAGACGGACTTTACTGTGCACAGGGACAGAGTGAATGATGTGTGTGCCAATGGAGATGAACTGATTAAGAAGGTATATGCCACCGCCAGCATGCTCATTAGTTCTCAGTTTTACAACAGCTCTTCATTTTCTGCTCTACCACACCTTTCAAACATTGTCCGTTTGTGTTTACTCGCCAACGTATCTGGTATAGACTTCATATCTATATTTCATTTATATAAAATAATATGTTGGATTCCTAATCTGGCTGTTGCCGGCACACAGGAAAACCATCACGTTGACAACATCACTGCTAAGATGAAGGCCCTTCGTGGTAAGGTGACTGAGCTTGAGAGAGCAGCCGCCCAGAGGAAGGCTAAACTGGACGAGAACTCTGCCTTCCTACAGTTCAACTGGAAGGCTGATGTTGTGGAGTCCTGGATCGGTGAGTGCAAGAGAACAAAATGGTGGTGTGGAAACAGAAAACAGACATGGGTTTTTCCATACCGATTTTTAGAAGCGTACAAATTCTTGAATCATCTAAATTGTGGCTGTCCACACACATTTATTTATCCTGAAAGAAGCAAACTATTACATGTACCCTCTTCAGAGCCAAAAATGGCAAAGTGTGTGCAGTGGCACTAAACCTGGGCCTGTGTTATGTGTTCAGGTGAGAAGGAGAACAGCCTGAAGACTGATGACTATGGCCGTGATCTGTCCTCTGTTCAGACACTGCTCACCAAGCAGGTATGACTATGACTAAATACTGTTTGCCCATGCTCTCTCATAGCATGTTTTACCTCTGGGAGATTTCAAGGGTGATTCAAATGAAATTAGTAGAAGAATTAAAAATATGGATTTGTTCAAGTCGTTTATATAGTTACTGCAAAATATCTTGTCAAGACTGTTGCATGTGCTTATACATATGGAGCTGTACATTTTTCCTGAGGAATCAGCAACATGCTCTCTGAAGCCACACACAAGCAGTAGAATTTTAACTTCTTTCTTTTTCTTACCTCTCCTCTCTCCTTCCTCTCTCATTTGTCTACTCTTTCCCAGGAAACCTTTGACGCTGGGCTTCAGGCCTTCCAGCAGGAGGGTATCACCAACATCACGGCCCTGAAAGACCAGCTCTTGGCAGCCAAACACGTTCAGTCTCGTGCTATTGAGGCACGTCATGCTACACTCATGAAACGCTGGAACCAGCTGCTTTCCAACTCGGCCGCCCGCAAGAAGAAGCTTCTGGAAGCCCAGGAGCACTTCAGGAAGGTCAGGAGGATGTTTTAAGATTCTTGTTTCGAACAGCAGTGTTAAGTCCAAAATGATTCAGCGTTCAAAGTTAATTACCATAAGCCTTCAAAATATTTGATCTCTCTATCCTCTCTGTTACATTGTCCAGGTGGAAGACCTTTTCCTCACGTTTGCCAAGAAAGCATCGGCCTTCAACAGCTGGTTTGAAAATGCGGAGGAGGATCTGACCGACCCAGTGCGTTGTAACTCCTTGGAGGAGATCAGGGCATTGCGCGATGCCCACGATGCCTTCCGTTCCTCTCTCAGCTCTGCCGAGGCCGACTTCAGTCAGCTGGCTGAACTGGACCGTCAAATCAAGAGCTACCAGGTGGTGTCCAACCCCTACACCTGGTTCACCATGGAGGCTCTGGAGGAAACCTGGAGGAACCTGCAAAAGATCATTAAGGTGAGTTTGCGGTTGACTAACGATGCAAGCTGTGTTTCTTTTGCTTACTCGATCAGATGTTCTGCCATGTGGAGACACTGTAATTTTAATGAACATCCTTGGGAATAGTTACCCAGGAGAGGTTTGTTTAAAAAAAAAAACGCTACGTTTTGAAGTTTTTGAACTGTAGAGCAATGACTTCACTCAGCATCCCACTTATAAAATCATTAAATACTCAGCAGAAAGTCACTTCAAACCGCGCTGTATTCCACGTTAGTGGTTAAAAGTTAGAGTCTTTGCGGAAGCCTTGAATACTGTTGTTTTACAGGAGCGTGAGCTGGAGCTGCAGAAGGAGCAGAGACGGCAGGAGGAGAACGATAAGCTTAGACAGGAGTTTGCTCAGCACGCCAATGCTTTCCACCAGTGGCTGCAGGAGACCAGGTACAAAGGGCCGGAGGAACAGCTAGGAGTTTGTGTGAAGGGAGTGATGTGGTCCACCAAGCTGCTTCCTACTGTTATCCATTATACTGAAGGGAGATAGGAATATTACTGCATGCCCATTGATATTCATCCACTGCATGACATTACACACATCAAGAGGGATTACATTTAAAATCCTCCTTCAGCACAGAGTTCTACTGCTCAGATGTTTGTTATCACTCTTTCCACCACTATTTTGAGCACATTAGGAACCAATCAGTGCATGCTTTTCCTGTGATGTGTTGTATTTCTTTGCGGGCGTAGTTTGGTGTTCTGGGGGGAGGGGCTTTTATGTCACAGCTTTTACACAGCTATCATGTGGTCTTATGAATATTTATCAGCAGAAATAAGCTTCACGCTTCTGCACTTCTGTTCACGAGTGCTTATGTGTCTTTGCGGGGGAGGGGTTGAGCAGTGGCGTTGATGTCACCGCTCTGTGTTTAACTATTGTTTTTCTCTCTCTCTCTCTCTCTCTCTCTCCCTTTTTTTTTTCTCCCACCCTTTCCCCTGTTTTCCCTTCCTGCTCTCTTGCTGCTACCCTGATGCTTGGGGACACTTTTCTAATCAGGACATATCTTCTGGATGGGTTAATATCATATTTTTATATCTTTTCATCTATGTGTATGGATATGTTGTTTGTCTTTGTCTGTGTCTGTGTGCATTTGCGTGTGTGTGGCAGAGTTTACTATTGCGGTGTATGAAATACGGTCTATGATGAACAGAGCAGCTGGTAAGATGGTAACTTGGACAATGAACAACACTTTACAGGTTTATTCAAGATGACTCAGCGGTCAGGGTAGTCAGAAGATTCCCCACAAATTAAAATTCTACAAATTCACTAATAGTTAAGTGGAAAAAAAAAAAAGCCAAAAAAAAACTCAGCAGGTCTTTTGTGGTTTCATATAAACACTGTATTCACTCTTTATGATCTGTGGCAATACTGAGATTCCCTCTGTACATCCTTTTTGAAAAACTTTCCATATATATATATATTTTTCAAATGTCTCCTCCCTGTTTTTTCTATTTGTGTTTCATGCTATTCCTCCGTTCCTCTCCTCCCCTCCTTCCCTCTCTAAATAGCATAGCCTATCGGCGGGTTATCCGTGTCTATCAGTATGAAGTCGGGGATGATCTCTCCGGAAGGTTTTTTCCATTCTCTGGTTTCCCTTTCCTCCACTCCCCTTGACCCCACACCTTTTGGGTTGGCTCTCATGCACTAGAGTCTAAACGCCATCATTTGGGCTCTGTGTGTGTTCAGTTTCCTCTACTAACATTCACGGCAATGTGGCTTCATGGATCTGAGATGGACCCTTCCAGCTTCTTAATCCAAAAAGCCTGGCTACATTGAGCACTATTTTAAAGTGTGTTAAGTTCACCTTTTTTTGAAGGAAATTTTTATGCACCAAATTCAGGGATGGAAACTGCAAAAAGACACCCAGACAGATCATAGATAGAAACACACTTTTGACATTTTTTTTTGACATTTTCTTTTTTCTTTTTTTTTTTCCTGATCTGAATTTAGACAAGTATTCATTTGCATTTTTGCACCCATATTTGTTTTATTTCTTTTTTGTTTGTTTGTTTGTTTTTGTTTTTACTCATTATATGAAAAACAACAATCCATTAAGACACTTTAACCTTAAATATTGAGTTGCTCACCTGACATCAGCCACTAGCAACCTAGAAAAATCATTTTTGACATATAGAATATCTGCATCTCAGGTTAAGAAATTTCTCTAGCACGGATGAAAAGAAAAGAGCAGTTTCTAACCCTGGTAGCAGTGGCCCTAATGTAGCATGGAATGGTTACCATAGACCTGTGTTGGCTTCATTAGCATGAATTGAGTGGCTATCCAAGGTGCATTCTGGGATGGCTTGTAGTTTTTCTAGCTTACTTTCCTGTCTCAATCAGAGGTAAGTATGGGAAATCAATTATTGTTGTTTGAATTTCAGATCAGAGTTTAAAAGGATTAAAGAAGAAAAATATTCCACTCCTTTGTTTGCTGCATTGAGTAAACTCTTACTTAGCTGTCTTCCTTGCCTTAAACACTGGTAACAGGGCGGCTTTCTCAGAACCTGATGGCATTTTCTCAACCTATCATGCCATCCATTTGGTCCCTATGGGGTTGATTCTTAAGAATTTAGCTAGGAATTAAATTATGTGTAATCTCTCCTCTAGTAAACAGGCAAATCCTATGGAGGGACTATTCTGGGGAATTCAGTACAATTAGTGACAGGTTAATTAATGACAAAGGTGAAGCACTAAAATGCCTGAAAATGCGTCAGTTGTGTTGCACCCCTGTAGTGTGGAGTTTTGTGTCTACAAAGTCATGTGTATGGTGTGGGTGTGTGTAGAGTAAATATATATACTTAAATGTGACACATCTGTTACACACCCTTGCCCCTGTTTAACTTTGCTGCGTGTGTAAACAGGTCCTGCATGGTGGAAGAGTCTGGAACTCTGGAGTCTCAGCTCGAGGCCACTAAGGTGAGTGAAGGAAAGAGCCAGGTAGAGGGGAAAGGTAGCAACATGCCATCACGGTTAAAGTGTAGTGGTTGGCCTCTATACCTGAATATACAAATATTTTCCTCTCTTACTGTGTGCCAAGATTGTAGACATTAAAGAGTACACTTTTCCACAGCGTAAGCACCAGGAGATCCGTGCCATGCGGAGCCAGCTGAAGAAGATTGAAGACCTTGGAGCAGCTATGGAAGAGGCACTGATCCTAGACAATAAGTACACAGAACACAGCACAGTGGGCCTGGCCCAGCAATGGGACCAGCTCGACCAGTTAGGCATGAGGATGCAACACAACCTGGAGCAACAGATCCAAGCCAGGTACAAGAACTATACATTAAACACAGAAAAGTCTTTAGGGTTCTGAGAATGTATGTGGGGAAAAAATGGGAGTATTTATGTTAAGGAGTATTGATGTCTTACATTATGATTCTGATGGTGTTGTATGGTATTGACAAATTATTATCAATTTACGTTCCTAAGGAACACCACTGGAGTGACAGAAGAGGCACTGAAGGAATTCAGCATGATGTTCAAGTGAGTAATTTACCCTCATCATCAGATCTCACTCTGGACATTGCTTTGGGGTCAGTTCTGTTAGCTCAGAGCTTGTTGGGTTATTAGGCTAACACCCATTTGTCTGTGCTATGTCTCGTTCTTAGGCACTTTGACAAAGAGAAGTCTGGCCGTTTGAACCACCAGGAGTTTAAGTCCTGCTTGCGTTCTCTGGGCTATGATCTACCTATGGTGGAGGAGGGCGAACCAGATCCGGAGTTCGAGTCCATTCTGGACACAGTTGATCCCAACAGGTAAGAACTTCATAACATGGTCATCTGTGACCCAGGAAATGTGCGGTTATCCCCATCTTTCCCATGGATTTATACATTTGTTTTTTTTCTTTTTCTTTTTTCGCAGGGATGGCAACGTGTCCTTGCAGGAGTACATGGCCTTCATGATTAGCCGTGAAACAGAGAACGTCAAGTCCAGTGAGGAGATTGAGAGCGCTTTCCGTGCCCTCAGTGCTGAGAACAAGCCCTACGTCACCAAGGAAGAACTCTACCAGGTAGGTTACGATACATACATAAAAACACAGGTTCTTACACAGCGCTAGATTACATATACAAACAGATATATTGTCTTTTTACTCTTGACCACATGTACTTGTTTGGTCCTACAGAACCTGACCAAGGAGCAGGCAGACTACTGCATTTCCCACATGAAACCCTACCTGGACAGCAAGGGACGCGAACTTCCGTCGGCTTTCGACTTTGTCGAGTTTACCCGCTCACTTTTTGTCAACTGATCTTCCCCCACCCCCTTGCCTGCCAGTGACCAATCGGGAAGCGTTTTCCCCATCACAAGACCACAAGGCCAAACTGCATGAATCTGATGTTAGATCTCTCTATAGCACTCACTATCTGTATCTAGCTCTTCTGTCTTACCTATTTATCTCACACTCTTTGTGCTTCACTGACAATAGTATAGTGAATCTGTCCGCATTTTAGTGTGTTTGCTTTAACTGTTAAGGTGCTGTGCTTGATTTTAAGAAATCTATACAGATGGTATGCTGTAACATCACTCTTAAGACTGCAGTGTGCATTAATAAACGCTACTGGTTAGAACTGGTGAAGCTGTTCTGTGTTTTCTTTTATGATACAAAAGGGACAAAGTCAAGCTCTACTTGGTTTATTTTTCTTTTTATTGTTTTTAGTGTAATCAAAACCTCAAGGAGGGCAAGAGTAAGGTACAAATTCAAATATGTGCAGACTGTATTAACATAAACCTTTTAAAAAACTTTTTTCGTTGAATTCACTCTCTTGCTTAGTTTACCTACCATTTCCAGCCATATGCTGGTAAAATACTTAACCTTAAGCCACAAGACTGCACCAACCCTGTAAAACACAATATATATATTTATATAAATATCCATAAATTTTCAGTATGTAGTTCTCTGATGTTGATCCTTTTCCTCCAACCTAATCATCCTAAATCAATCATTCCATTAGTCTGCCACTTCATTGGCCAGTTGTTCTAGGACTGCAGTTTCCCTAGGGCCCTGCTCTGTTAACTCTCCACTCAGCTGCCAGATATTGACTGAACCATCTGCATTGCCCACTGCCAGGAGATGAGACTGTCGAGGGTTAAACTCCAGACAGTAACCAGGCCGGCCTCCCGTGGTCTGGTCGATTGTCGCTGCAGGTCTCAAGGACTTTCGACCCAAATCAAAAATCTGCACCGAGCCTGTAAGACACAGAATCGCTACTAATCTGTACAGACTCCTTAAATTTGTCTGACAGTGAGTAAAATACATTAGAGTACAAATGTAATTCATGGGGGAAGGGGAAAACAGACAAAGAGATTTAATTGACTTACTTTGGATTGTAATTGAAATGTTTTATATTATTTCTGAATATCTGAGATTCTATTCTAATTGTGAGGCTTTTTCCATGTTTTTTTTTTTTTTTTTTACAAATCTTAAAATAAGAAATTATTATCAGTATAGCCTTTGGACATTCACCCATCTTACCCTCTGCTGTGACTGCGGCAAACACTAGGGGGCGAGTTGGTGACCATCGCACACCGAACACATAGGAGTCAGATACACGCAGAGAAAGCAGGGGATCAGACTGGAGTACACTGTGAAGATGGGCCAAGCCATCTGTCCCAGCACTCAGAAACAGATTCCTACAGCGAGTGACAGCATGAGAATAATCAGAAAAAAAGTGTATCTGCTGTTCCAAATACAGCATTAACTTAAATTATTCATGTAAGTCTTTACACATGGTTTTAGTGACCAGGGATGTTTTCTGGGTTACAGGTCTACACTATATTTATGCAGAGCAAAACGATTTTTGTAAAATGGAAAGAGAGCCATGATCCTGTCCGTAAGCTCAACTACTGAAATGTGAATGTGACGTATGTGTACTACCTGTGAAATGGGGAGTAGTGTAGAGAATGGACAGGGCCACTGCGTGGAGTGAAGGAGAACTGTACAGGGGCCATCAGAGTCACACGTTCACCATCAGGGGCCACTGCAGCCGCAGTCTGACTGGAAAATGAACACTTCAGCAGTAAACCTCCCTCTGAGCCCAACAAGAAAGTATCCTGGTCCCAGGAGGAGAGAGCCACTGAAGTGACACCAACACTGCTGCTGCCTCTAGCCTGAAAGAGTAATGATCAAACAGTCTGAAGACTGGTTATGACAATGGAGACTATTCAAAATGCAGCATAGCGCTGTACATGATGTATACCCAATGTGCATCTGAACTGAATACCTAAACGCAGGAGATTTGTGAGACCATTTTAAGACTAGAAACACTAATCGGCGGTTCAGTCATTTTTGGTAGGGAGGTGTTGGAGAAATAAAATGTTTCTTTGTTTTATGAAAAACACTGTAATAGTTATGTAGCCATTTTTGTGTGAGTTAATCAACAATCATTTTGTATGAAGGATTCATAACTATATAATCACTTGTATTAAAGTAAATGTGTGAAGTTCTTTAAAAAAAAATGTGATCTGTGAATGGAGGAAAAGAAAAGGTATTTTGTGTTCATCTCTGTGCAGAGAGTGCAGACAGTCAGATATTCAAGGTTACATGGTGTGTGTCTTCTTTGTGATTTTTATTCATTTTAGCAAGGAAGAGAGCAATAAATATTGCTGACAGATTCTGATGACCTTAATCAAAAATATGGGCTCAACGGAAACCATAGTGTAGTACAGAATAGTATGGGAATTTGCAAGGTGTGACCAGCAGGTGCACCCCAACCGAAAGATGTTGAGACAATGCACACTCAGTGTCTGAAATTGATAAGAAATTACTATAAAGATTGGTGCTTTGTGAACATGGCGTCAACCACTCCCTGGGACCGGATCAATTTGTTGTATGCTTCTTCAAGGTCTTACAATAAACTTGCACTGCATCAGACTGAAAACTTTGATTGTCCCTTTTTCAAGCAGTGTGGCTAGATTCTCTGCCATATTTGGCCCAGGCTGAGACTTCTCTCCCACAGAGGTGTGAAACTCCTACCTTGCCACTGCTTTGGGGGATTTGTTGTCTGACAAGAGCATAGCCAGAGCTCAACATCAGCTTCCCCTCCGCACTGTCTATACTCCACACCAGAACTCTGCCGCCTGAACCTGCACTCAGAACAGCCAGCTCACCTCTGCGTGGCCCAGGAATCCAGTTAACCTGTACACACAGAGAGCGAGAGAGAGAGAATAATACTGGAGGGACACGATGATACACTAAATTCAGTAACACATGGAGAGAAAGGGAGAACTCAGCTCAATTATTAATGTGTATATAGCAATAGATAATACCTGATAGACTGGCTCTCTATGGGTATCAGCTGAAAGACCTGTTTGAGCCAAAATGGGGTCTTGAGAGTGGGATGTGTCCCAGACCACTACCTCCCCATTGTACAGCCCTCCTGAGGAACATACGAGGGAAAGAAGCTTATTCTTGGATACCGCAGTTTTGGTTCTGAAGGAAACTGGTTTCACTGCTCATCTTGTGTCCATTACATACAATCTTCTGTTTTATGCTGAAACTCCATGGTGAAAGTCATCATGCAACGTCAAGTTAAGGGTAGTAAAATACACGATACAATCCTCTGTTAATAGTGCCTATAACTTTAGCAAATCCTCGTATCGATGTCCATACCAGCAATGAGAGATGGACGATGGGGGTGGAAGGACAAACACATGACAGGTGTGGCCACATCTATAACCATATCAGGGACTTTGGGGTTAAGGCCTCTGCGGTCTAGGTTCCACGTGCACACGCAGGACTTCTCTGTGCTCCAGTCTCCATCATCAACACTGAGACAGTCAAAAGAGCAGGTTAGATCTGTGTCCCTAAGTACAGGAGATGACTGTGGGCAAAAATGACTGCATCTGTATTCAAAACAAAACCCTGTCCTAATGTTTGTCAGATCTGTTCAAGATCATACATAATCGTTTGATTATCTTAAATCAGCAGGAAATTTGAGTAATATTGTTAATGAATGATTGAATCCTTAAAATGTTGGTAAACTGAAGATAGTACAAAATGAGATTTCTGGGGGCCTGTAAAGAATACTTAGGGAAAAGTCATCGGAAGCACAAGAAGTCTTACCGACCAAAGGCACAGGCTATGACAGAGCCTGTGCAACTCCAGGACACGCCTGTGACTTGAAGGCCCCTCTCCTGGGCACCGGTATACTGTAGGCGATGTGTGCACGACACCTGGATAACCACAAGCGTGGCAAGACATAAGAACACTCCGACACTGATAACACCGTACGACGAGATGCAGCATTTCATATTTTAAGGATGAACAAGACTAAAAACAATTCTATGATTGCCGAGTTCCTACCGTCTGATTCTGGTCAGCCCAATTCACTTCATATCCATCAAAAGCGTGACTCTTGGCGTTTTTAGCCAACTCCTCAATGACCATATTCTCAACACGTTGTAGAAAATCCGTTAAACCGGGGCACTCGGTCTCGAGGTCACGATCTAGCTGTTCGTTAGTCAGATGGGCGTTTGTATCTGTTTGTGTACCACAGTTAGAGACGTGTATGGCCTGGGTTTCAGTTTCTGTCGTGTGAAAAGGTATTGTCTGGCATCCTCTCTGGGGACCAAAAATGTAAGAATGTAAGTCATCGGTGAGAAAATATTTTAATCAGCTCGTGGGCAAACGAGAAGGAGAGCAACATTATCATCCTCTTTTAATAATCCAACCCTGCGATTGTTTATTAGAGTTGCGTAGTATATGTCAGACAGCTACTCATTAGTGCTGCTCATACAGATGTAATTACAAGTCAAGAATATACACATTGTGGTCCTGTGAGCACCTACCTATCTAGATTAACAAAAGATTTTTGCTGGGTACATTTGGACACAGTCTGAAGATGTTTCATACACAGTTCCATCAGACAAACTATACTTTAGAAATAAAATGATTTCAATTTAAACCATCATTTAGCCATACGCAAAGAAAGCCGTAAAAAATTAGGATTACAAATTACTCTCCATACTTTCTCGAAAACCCGTCACAATTTGAATATTCCAGGCCTGGAAAACACCAGTTTCATGTTCCACGTATTTTCCATGATGTTACTTCAGGGTAAATAGCCTTAGGAGTCCTAAATTAACGACGAATAATCATGCAATTTACCGACTGCTGTGTCAACTGATGAGACTTCCTCCACGACGAGTCCACGACAACGCCGTCAAGAGATTCATCCATGAACATTTTTGCCATACAACGTAATCTTCTATTTACCAGCCTGTTCCGAAGTAATCTACTAAACCTTTGGGCTACCAGATTAAAGCAAAATCTGGATTTTAATTAGGATATAATTTGCAAGTCAACTGACATTATTGTTCGGAAATAATCTAACGTTACCTCAGCTAACTATGTAGCTGCTTTAGCGAGGTAGCTAGCTTAGCTAGTATATCAGTTCACGCTCAGTAATGTCACACTGAAACGGATTTCAAAACAGTTTAAAGGAATATTAAATAAGTATCTAAATCGTTCCCGAGGAGGTTTATGAACAACGAAACCAGAGGCGCCCTTCTCTAACAATAATGCATCTTTTAAGAGCCAAATAGCAATACATATTTTCTGCACCGCTTTTCTTGGAGTTTCGACTGAGTCTGTTCCCTTGGTAACCGTGGGCCAATCACTTCATAGTTTATTCTTGCTGTGTTAGTGCATTACCCACTGATTGGTCGGTGTGGCAGGGAACGATCACTTGAATGGAAAAATGTATCAATTATTTGAAAAGCCATTATAACCTCAATTGTAGATTAAGATTACATATGAATTTTTGAAAGATATTGGGATCCGGCCTGCTGCACCAGTCACTCATTGTGTCGTGATTTCGACAAACTTATCACATTAAGTGTAAAAATAATAAATGCAACGGAATGTTCTCAAAGAACTCTTCAGAACCTTCCACAAACACTCCGCGATGCAAAATTTCATCAAAACATCTGCATAAAAAATTATTTATATGATACGTTACCTATTTAGATTGAATGGTATATTCGTTCAAAATAGATAAAGATTAAAATACCTAAACCACCAAATAATTCCTGATGTGATGAACATATACTCAGAAATCCCCGGGTGTCACCCAAACTTGCTTGTAATGCTCACAGCACAATACAAATTTATTTAGATCTAATAACATCAACTGATGCTCTCATTACTTCCCCCTGCAACCCAAGAATATAAAAACATAGAGAAAGAATAAAACAGATGTAGATTTCCCATAAGATTCTACAGGTTTTTATTTTCTCTTGCTTAAATAATCCTTTAATTAGGCAAGCTCAAAATTACAAGAGAAAGTTTTTTTGTGTTTTGTTTTTATTAAAAATGTAAATTTCAAATCTCATGGGTGTTTGTAAAACATTACAATGAAAATTCAATCAACATAAACCCAAATGTTGATGTGTCAAATGCCCACGTGCCCCACCCAACCCCATTAAACTGTCTACAATAATGACTGTCATACCCTGATATTGACCCCAAAACATTTACAAGAGGTGACAGGGACAAGCTGGTGCTTTCCATTTGTCCAAGAAATTACATGGGAAAAACAGTGTCAACTCCTTGGGGCCCACCTCTGCATTGAAGAAAATGTACATATAGGGAAAAAAAAAACAAAAAAACAAAAATAAAATAAAACACAAAAGTGGCTAGGTATGTATGCTATGATCAGGTCATCACTGCACCATGGCTTATCATAATTCAACTCACAACCATTCACAGAAAAAAAACCAACAAAAAAAAAACAAAAAAAAACTGTATTTATATACTTATATATAAACTGCTATTTACTTCATTTTAGTCTACAGAAGATGACGTGCAGATTGTTAATATTTTGTATTTTGTCTTTGGAGATGGGTGTAGTAATCGAAGATGATGCAAGAGGCTTCAGCAACGAGATGCCACTAGTTTTCCAATGCAGGGAAATGTCCAGGGAATTAAACTTGTATTAGACATGGTAAGGACAGGGAGAGGCTTCAGTAGAACAGAAGACGGAGCACAAAAAAAAAAAATCATAAAAAAAACAAAATAAAAACAAAGCTTTTTGCTCCCACGGGTCAGAGGATGACGTAAAAAAGGAAGGAGAAGGTAAGGAGGTGGTTGGAATATGTCCTTATCAGGGCTTAGTCATCCTCACCATCATCCTATGGGAAAGACAAAAGTAAATCTCATTCATTACAGAAATATAAAACAACATTTATCAAACACATAAAAACATCAATAATATGGCCTTGGTAACCAAAATCTGAGTCTCTGAGTCATATTTACACTTGTGGTGTCCTGCAATAAGTTTTAGGAAATTTGAGCGAGGACAAGATTCCATAGCAGTGTCACAGCTTTAGCCCCTGAGCTGGGCGATTTGCATTTCATGTCAGTGACTGAGCAGTCTTACCTCTCCGTCCTCTCCCTCCTCTTCCTCCTCATCTTCTTCTCCCTCATCTTCATCACCTTCCTCATCAATGTCCTCTAGTCCTTCCTCCTCCTCATCCTCCTCCTCATCTTCACCCTCTCCTTCCTCATCTTCCATATCAGGAACCTGTGTAAGATGATTGAAAAAAATATATAATTTGAGCGAGTGAGTTTTGAGGAAAGGCAATTCGCAGTATCGATGTGGGCAGTGCTGCTTGTAGTACTTGAATTTTAGATTTCCAGTTATGGGCAAGTCATGTATTAAAGTAACTAATAGCAACAACAAAAAAAAAAGCTTAATGGGAATGTAAGCACTCAGGGATTTCGACTTGGTCACTAAAGCCGGAAGCCTCCACAAGAAACAAACATCATTAACCTTAAATAAACACTAAACTTAAACGAATCATCATTCCCCTTAAGCCAAGTCTGAAAACAGGAAATCCATAACGGCCTTAAACAACAGAGCAAGATATTACACGTAGATCAACCTCCACTCATTAAACAGTTAGCCAAGTAAGGATTTACAATGGTCCCAAATTGAAAGGGGAAAAACAAAAACAGAAATAAATAAATCAACCCAGA
This sequence comes from Chanos chanos, assembly GCF_902362185.1. Taxonomy (NCBI): domain Eukaryota; kingdom Metazoa; phylum Chordata; class Actinopteri; order Gonorynchiformes; family Chanidae; genus Chanos; species Chanos chanos. Next base: position 47,393,882 of record NC_044497.1, read on the forward strand.
GAACAAATACAAAGTCATTGAAACCTTACCAGGTAGTACTGCAGGGGATTGGGCCAGATGTCATCTTTGATGACCTCTCCAAGTTCGTCTGCCCCTGCATCGGAGTGATCAGTGAACCAGGTGAAGAAGCTCTCTGGTTCCTCATGTTGCCTCTTCTTACCTGCCTTGTTCTGTGTTTGGCCGGCACGCTTTGTCAGGTCCTGTTACAAACACACAAATGCACCTCATTTAGACTTATCAAATGAAACCTGATCAGTGGCTTCAATACTACAAAGAGCTGAACAGGCTAATGCAGAACTAACCTTTCCAGCCTTCCATTTGATTTCGGTTGATTTTGAAGATGGGTCTCCACTGTCGTTCAAGTGAAATTCTTTTGAGAGGACTTTGTTTTCAAAGTATGGATTTTCATCGAAAAACTACAAAAAGAACAGGATGTTGGGTCAGCACATACACATCTTTCCCATCTTTATCTTTTTTATTTTTTTTTTTAAATGCACAGCAGATCGAGACAAAGATGACTACTTACAAAATCTATTCTGTAACCTGATTTGATGTCCTCAAACTCTGTAACCTCCACTCTGGTAAGGTAATGAAGTGCCTCCTCATCTTCCTCACCAAGAAGAGCTGAAACTACAAGAACACACTACTGTAAATAGAGAGTGAGAAACTGTACTGAAGTAGCATGCAGTTGTCCCAAAAATGCACATCTCTTCCCACTGAAATTCAAAATTTAAGGAATGGTATGGAACTAGTCTACATGGCAGACTAGTTGCACATTTCTTTCTTTCTAAGAACTTTGATTTGCTGCATCTTCCAAAGCAGTGCGTTATGTATGCCTTAAACTAAGTCAGCATTGCCATTAGTTATCCCTGAAATGCCCATGTAACTACGTTTGATGACAGGCAAAATATACATCTTTAAAAAAATTTACGTTGTCATCGCAGTTTATAGTAGTAACAAGATTATTTCATTCTTGCAACCCCTCACCTTGTGGATGATTGACGAATGTTGTGACCCAGAAGTTTGGAATTTTGGCTATGAGTTCTGACCGCTTCTGGAAGAAAGGCTGGCGTAGCTTATTGTACTTCTGTTCTACTTTTAAAATTTCCTCACTTGCCTGCTCGTTCAATCTAACGAAGAACACACAAAAAAATAAATACATCTCAAACACACACTATGCATCAAAAATATTATCACATAGAGAAAACATACATTACACTGACAACTGGATTTGACATTACCTGTCAATTTCGTTCTGTACTTCATCGATGTGTTCGATAGCTTCTTGCTGCTCTTTTTCTGAAATTCAAAGTAGAAGGACTGATGGGAAAGAAGTTATATACCTGCGTTTGCAAAACGTTTACAATTACTAAAAAGTGATCTCTTGATGTGTACATAGATTTGCTTTGCATAGTGAGCAGTACTGTCTACAGCGTTTAAGCCTGATGTGATATTCTAATAATTATAATCGGATAATAATTCTAAGGCTGATTCTAAGATTGTGGCAAGTGTAGATTTAGTTTTACGACATCACATGCTCAGAGGAATTAACGTTAACAAGAACGAAGAATCAAGACAGTCCAAAACCGAGCATAAGTATGACGCAACTAGAGTTCGTCAGAGGCTGTCAATGACCAAGAATTCATCGCAAACTTCAGCGTACAGCATAAGCGCGTAAACAGACCTAACTTACAGGTCGACAAAGCCTCCCGGCTCTCACACACATACACAGTTTCCTGCTGCCTCACCGGGCCGCGTGGTTTGAATGAAGGAGGCTACACGCTGGGGCTTCTACTCCACTCAGAGAAGCTAGCAAGCAAACATAACTCCAACCCTGTAACTACTAAGCACTGCTATTGCCAGACTTCAGGAACCTCAAAACAATATGCAGCTGGTAAATTTAATCAGAAAACGACTCGAAGTGCTGAATTATGTGAAAATTGTGGTTGAAAGACAAACGCAAAGAGAACGGTGATAGCGAAGAGACACAATAAGGTTAGCAATTTCGCTAACTCCGAGTTACCGTGGGGCCTAGAGAGCATAAAGTTCCACCAAAAGCAAAGACAACAGTACAAATACCTAACTGAACTCACGCTTACGGTGTCTAAACTGCATCATGGGCAGTTTCGCATGTACATGATTTAATCACTCTTTGTGCATTCGTCCTAAATTGTCGACACCGAAACATGCGTGGCACAATGAGCTATGCATATTTAACACACAGCTAGCAAAGGAAACATGGCCTCCACCATTCTGGTGTATGTGTGTTGGAGCCTTGCTAATGTCTTCCAACTAAATCAGTGTAAAACCTATATTACGTCCGCGTGATTGTCTTCCAGGTCACTCTTTCACAGAAGAACGTTCATGATTTCGTGCTCAGAGCACAAATTTGTTCGCACACTTAACAGGGCAAGAGTAAGTAAGTGAAAATGGCGGTGGTTTAGGAGGCCGCCATTAACTTACCCGAGGTCTCGTCCGCTCCGTCATGATTTGAGTTCTGCTCCTTTCTACTGACTTTCGCCGCCGATGCCGACATGATTCTCGATTTACCGTCAATGGTTAGCTCCACAAGATGTACTCTGGTCAATTTAGAAAACTCTCTTCCCCTGAACCAGAAAAAAGTTCGGTCTACCTTGATTGGAGAAGTGCGAAATACAACGTGTGTTTCGCGCAGCCCCACAGCGTAGAAGGAGAGAGAGGCTTTATCACGCTACTCGCCGCCGCCGCCTCCACCACACGCTGCTCAGTCTCACTCACGCGCTCTCCGATCTGAACGAACGCGCATTGGAATGGGGATTGAATAGAGAGCCCGCCTCCGCTGAACCGTTTACACAAAACGCCGCTCGCTCCCGCCTTTATTCAGTGATTGGTGGATCGAGGAACGATAGCTGATTAATTGAAAGTGAATTGGTGGGAAGGAGAGATACATCAAATTAATTATCTGAAAATGGTTAAATACATTTTGTTCGAATTACAACAGTGATTTTATCTTTACAGTATTTCCAAATATCAGGCGTTTAAAAATACGTCTTGACATATACAACAACTTCGAGAACTAACTGAAACTATTTTTTTCCCGGAGCAAATGGGACAACTGCAGTATTAATTTACAGGTCCTATCTATGTATTATCCAGTACTTCACCAGTCTTACTGCACTGATCATTTTGTAATAACTAATTTTGAGTCTCTGCACTGTGAAAAAGATACATGGCCACAGTTTTTTGGCAACAGTTTTGAAATCCATACCACACTATTCAATCTTGTTATCATGATGTGTTTTATTCCAGTGTGCGTCTCGGTACATTTAAACCCAAATGAATCTCTGCTCTAACTCCATCTTACAAAATTTCATGCTCTTGTTAGGAGACCCTTTAGGTGGAGGAGCAGGCATACTTAATTATCCATTATGTGAATTTTGTCAGTCATCCTTTATGTATCTTTTCAAGTTGTTATAATTGTATACACAGAAGTCTCTCATACGTAGCTTCGAGCATTATCCCTTAATCACTTTCACCTGTCGTGGGTATATTTGTATGTGGGCTATTTAGACCTCAGAAAACGATAATTCATTGAATGCAATTTAATGCCCCACCATCTCTGTTTGGTATGTTTCACGACATATTTGCTGTTTCTTATCTTCTTTGATCAGGGTTTTATTGTTAAACATCTGAAAATTATCGTTTAGATTTTGCTACTGCTTAGGCAAAGTACTGACCGTGGAACGATCAATATAAATAAAAATTCAAAGCACACTTTTTGTCAAAAATAGCCTGTTTACATGGGGGTTCATGAAATAACACTTCAAATTAATCTGCTGTATAGTTATCGTATAATTAGGGATAGTATAGAAAAGCCAATCCACTGAAACTCTACACTGTATGATCGGGCACATCTTATTTTCTTATGAAATTCCATGCCGGGGACAAGTTTGTACCAGTCTCAAACTTTCAATGCACTGGTCTGTTTGTAAGTCAACGGACATTTTTGTCAGTAGAGGGAGGCAAATTACAATTTTGCCAAAGAAGTCAAACACGGTCAACTGTCGTGCGTTTTGACAGGTTATCAGTGTCAAACACACTATGTTTCATAAAGGTATATTAAGTACATTTTATAATAGTACGATATAATGTGTTTGTAGCCTACAACAATCAGAGGATAATTATACACTCAGTCGGTTATTGTAACAAAGGTTGTACAAATCCCACCAAATAACATAAACACAGGTGAATAATTGAGTTTAGCCTTGAGGCTATTTGAAAGTATTCTTCAGTCCCTCACTGATGTTCGTTATATTAAGGTATAGTTGGCTTTAATTATTGCAATCGCTCTACCGAAATTTATACAAAGCACATTACGCGAAGGAAGACATCACGCCTCTTTTAGCTCGTCTACCTGTTGATCACGTGTTCACTTGAAATCAGGAGCTGAATACTTTTGCTCACTTCACATGAACATGACGCTGTGCTCCTATTCTAGTGCGTGAGATGTGTTTGTCTGAGTTCCACCTCACCAAACTCATCTCGTCTGACCAGTTTTTCAAGGTGCAGTCAGTAAGGTGGCCACAACCCAGGTAAAGAGAGCTGACAAAACTCGGCTTTTGTTTGAGGCAGAGGTGAGAAGACATGGAGCAATAACACGAAACTGGATGAATCTCTACACTACGGAGGAGAAGAGTTAACTGATTCGGCAGCAAACAAATTGGTACGACGGTTATTTCTTAATACTTTTATATTGGGGTCTACGAAGTTTGAAAAACATAAGGTCTAAAAGTGCGCTTCACAAAGATGTGTAGTTTGTAGTGAGCCAGTCGCAATGGAATCGGTAAGACAGGAATGTTACTTATCTATCCTCCTGTATTTACCGCGTCTTAGAAATGTATTTTATTGAGCTGTCAGGCTTTGTAGTTCATATGAATTTCCCCGTAATTTGTTTATTTGTGCATCTTTGTTGACATTCGACCGTTGAGAACACAACTGACTGACTGTAGGCCGTTTCTTTGTGACCAAGTTTGCGACATTTCCTGATGGACATTTCGGTTACTCTTACATTAAACTGAAATAAACTTGCGCTCCATTGGGTCCGTGCTGTTTTAGCCTAGTTATTTCTAATTTCAGCATATTATCATTATACTTGTCCCAAAATAATAATCGCCAGTTAACATCATGAAACCGATTATATATAAATATTCATACTGATGAAGCCATTACTGCCGTCTAAAAAAAGTAATCGATTAATTAAATGTTTATTTAATAGTACACAAAAATAGTTGCTACTGGAAAAAAAGAAACAACCTGTTCTATCCGTCATCATGGACAGATGTACATATCGGTTTTCTACTTAAATCGTTGGAAAGTGAGGGCTTGATTCAGTTTAACTGAAGTCATAGATTGGTTTTATTAAGGGTGTTATCTTTTTATGTAGGCTTCGATTATTATGGAATAGTTAAAATATCAGAATTCCAAAATTAGACAGATATATGATAATGTATCAATGTTAAGGTGACCTAAATGACTTAAGAATTATTTATCCTACTAAAAGATATCAGACTGTTGTGAAGTTCTGAAATTTTTTAACAAAACGCCTGTATTAGTAAGGTAAAAAAGATCTCTCATAAGAGCAGGTATTAGCTCTAAATAGGTGATTGGTGATTGTAAACAACATAGATGTTTCTTTTTTAGTGCTCACTCACAGACTTAGGAAACTCATACTGCCACACTTTCCCACCCAGTGTTTTAGGCATGTTTCACAGTAAGGTCACTGAAAGCTGTAGGTGGGAGTGCTTCAGGGACAAATCTGAGAGACTCTAGTGAGTTTCACTGAATGAATGCACTAAATTGGGAACTACAGGACAGGTCCTGACTTGGCCCCTCTACTACTCCAACTGAACTCTCCTACCTTTGATATAGATGAGTAGAGCTGATACCTATTGTGGAAATTTGGGCTTGTAGTTGCAACTCCGATGTTGGTTCTGTGTTTGCGGTTTTCAGGTCTTGGAAGATCTGTACTGATGGAAGAATCTTTACTTGGAAGAATCTAACTAATAATATACCTTCCTTAGTAAAACAGTTTTGTCAGGCAGAAATCCTTTTGTCACTTTAGTCTTTTTTTTTTCTTTCTTTTTTTTTTTTTTGGTAGTTTTTCAAGCTGAACTGAATTTACCCAGTCAAACACAGGTGTATGTCTTTACGAGACATGTAAATGTGGATCTAGCAAACAACACATATCTTGTATGCAAGTCATTACATACTTGTACTTTTCCTCTCCTGGCTGTGAAAGAGAGAACAGGCATGTGTGTCAGTGCACTCCACACATGCCTGCTCCCTCAGTTGTTTTTTGTTTTAGGCCAGTTTTGGTTCACCTGCAACAGCTGACAGAGACACTCACAGTCATCTTAATAGTAAAATCACATGCTAGTGTTACGCTAACAGAAAAAAAGCAAATCATATCTGTGGAACTCGTATGCGTTCAGACACGATGTGAAATACTCATGTTTCTGTTAAACTGGAAAAAAAAATTGTGAATGAAACATGTAAAATTTTCTGTATTGACAATTTTATTTCTGTGGAAAAGAACTGGCATTTGGGTGTAATTTGTTTTAGGACTTTGCTTCAGTTTGGAGATTTTGATGGGAGGGAGACCTAGTTGGCCTCCTCTTCGATGCACCTTAGCCTTTGCCTCTGTCTAGTGTTCGGTTTCAGCATTCGCCCATGGCTCAATCCTTTACGGGAGATAATATGTCCTAAGGTGAGTTGGCAGACTGCTCTGTCGAAGACACACAAAGTGTCACATCCTACGACTGCCTTACCGTTCTGCCAACCAACAGTTCAGGTTTAAATGGCTTACAGGAACCAGAGCTGACCGTGGTTTCAATCCCATGTCACCTCACAGATAAGCCAAGCTCAGCGGAGGTGTTTGGGGTAGATGTATCAGTTAGGTGATGACTGCCATTTTACCCCCTTGAGGTGTTCTCAGAGTGGAGGTTAACATGCCATGAAGGGTTCTGAGATGCTTTTATCTGCTGATAGATCTGGTTTAAAGACTTTTTACCACTTTTATCATCATGATTGATCAACAGTGATGTGTTCAGTCTAGTAATCTATGTTGAGTTTTGTTTGCTCTGGATATAGTATTGAACTATGTTTGCCACAACATGCTTAAGGTAATAAGATGCTCCTTTAAACAGTGTCTTTACCCTCACAGGAGGAAAGGTTGTATCTCTCAAGAGTATCTGTTCCACGGGGTGTATTTTCTCTGTTACACATATCTGATATCCCTTCAACGGCCAACAACAAAGGTGGATTTACATTTACGATGTTTTCAGGAGGCAGTAGAACTGGAGCCGTTGTTTTATAAGCTGTTTTTGCGAATACTGGACATACTGTTTTTCATTTGATATGTTTAAACAAATTAGATTTTCTTAGTGTGCTTTAAATGAATGTTCTTAAGGAAACAGGATGACTGATACTAGGCCTAAAATACTCAAGACTTTGAAATGTTCACCAGTAGACTATGAAAATGTCTGTGAGTGCACTGAAAAGTGTAGGTTTTTTTTTAAATTGTCTCATTACGTTAACTCACCGAGTTAATCTGTGTTTCAAGCTATTTATGTAACCCTGTAAAATGTGGCCCTGCTGCTACACCAGATTTGTACATAGGGAAAAAAGAGGTAGAAACACTGAAACAAACTCTTTGTTTATGCTGATTTGATCTTAAGGAATTGGAAATGTATATGAAGTACATTTCTACCTCTTCTTAATGGATGGCAATACTAAAACATGGATATACAGTACTTGTTTGCATTGCTGATATGTTTTGGGGGTATTAGTTTATTTTTCAACATGGACTGAGACACCCGATTTCACGTTGATCTCATTTCACAACATTGTTTATCTCTGTTCTAAGAGATGGTTGGATCTTCCACCTAGATGGATAATGTTACGTAGAACGCATATTAATATTCATCATTTTCTTCAGGGTGACAACTACACAAATAAGCTCCGAATCAGTGTGTGTTGCATCTTGTACTCAGTGTTCCTAGCTGTGCCTTACTTTTAACATTAGTAAAATTTTACTTTTCCTGTGCCTTGCATAACCAAATAGCTTTTTAGAGAGACAAATACACATGGAATGAAGATTTAAATTTTCTGACTTGTGAAGCAAATGGATTAAAATTTGAATAACAAGGCAAGTTATATTTATTCAACAACAGTACAAACATGTTGCTTGCATCAGGTATGGCACCATGTCTGGCATTTGCTTTTTCCACTGAACATAATTGAAACTTTCTTTCTTATTTGTCAGGATAGAGTGAGCAAAATGTTCTCGGAATAGCCTAAGTCTTTGTTACTTTTGTCATTTAAAAATGTTTCAGACACAGATGAGGATAAAGAAAACTAGGAATGGAATATTTTGTCATACGATTGACACCTCACAGTTAGCTATACGAATAAGGCCATTCTAGGTTTTGGGGGAAAATAAAATTTTTGCTTACTTCAGAGTCATCGTTACGTCAAACTCAGGGCATTTATCTTTCAGTGTTGATGTTAACCCTGCCCGCCTCGTTTAAGAGGAAGTTACGATTTTGCATTTTGAGTTGACTGTCTAAAGAGAGTCATTTACATTCACTACATATTAATAGTAAAGTCCTGTTGATTGTCTTTAGAACCTAAACTCTATGCTGATTGTTTAATATAATAGTACTGTCCAGTCCTTCTGTTACTGCCTTTGTTTAATATTGAGTTATGAGTGTATTGAGCTTTTCACTCTTAAAATCCAAGTTGGAAATAATCCCTGTCTGATATTTTCAGCAATCATTTTTTTTCTATATTTTAGGTTGAAACAATGTAACAGATCTGAATTTAGCCACTTGCAACATCTACAAGAGATTACGGCCTGATTTGAGATAGTGGGTGGACAGATGAGACGTGTGGCTGTTGTTGTGATGAGTGACTAATTCTGGACAAACCCCGTGTCTCCTCCCAGGCATGAACTTTATTAAATATTGAAATGGAGGTGGAAGGTAGGCCTCACAGAGTCTGCCTTCTCAGATTTCAGTCCAGCAGGTATGCCTTCCTAGCTTTTGAAGGTGTCCTCAATTGTATTTTCCCCCACCCAACCTATAGACTCTTCCTTGTTTCCATGATAGTGCTTTAGGGTAGACACTGGAACCTGTTTGTCCAGACCCAGTGACTTCTGCCTCTGTCCCAGTAATGTGTGCCACAACACACACTGTTGGACCTGGTCAGGGAAGGCAAGAGAAGTGGCTACGGGGTTCTATGAGTTTAACAAGGGTTAACACATAAGGGAAGGAATTATGGCTGATCATGAAGTAGGACTTAGCTTGGATTTCAACAAATATTTCATACTGTAGATATTTTTACACACTTTTATCGTGTGTGACTATTTTTTGTGATGATATGACGTGGCATTCTGTAAATGTAGAGTGATAAGTAATGACAAGACTGCAAAAACCTGGAGTGGGAGAATCACATTCCAGCTTTATATGCTGGTAATAGCATTTTAGCCTGGCTCTGTCTGTCTAGAGCTACAGGCACATTCTTGTGTGGTGTAAGTAAAGATAGAAGGTAAGAGGAAGGGACCTGTAAATATATTTTATCTTGTCAAATGGTTTAAATGAGGTAGCAACACACACTGCTTCTCATGTACTGAAATCTATCCAGACCCTTTGAAATCCTCCTGAGTGGAATTAAAAAATATGAAACTTGAGAAACAAACACTTCTAATGGTTTTACAAAGTGCCCAGTTGATGAAGTGTCACTTCTAAGTGCAAAGTGAACAATAAATCGTGGAATGTTGCCCTTGTTCTGAGAGAGTTTTGAACAGGTTTCTGTACCTACTCTGTTACACTGGTTGCATAAAGTAAATGTGTACGTGAACATTTTTCCATTGGGTGTGTTTACACATGATACAATTATAACAGCAGTCAACTGTACAGTAGCACCAGTTAAAAGCGTTTTGTCGTCTGTGTCTTGCTATGATCATACTCCTCTTTTTTATGATATGATGTCATTTCCCTCACCATTGTCAATCAGTAATGTTCACACCTCCAGGAATTTACATTCTGGCGAAAGATAGTAGTTTATTGCAGCAAGTTCAGATTTCTTTTCTGAGGCAAATGTCTTGAAAATGATATTTGTGACAAATACTGTCAACAAATTATCTCAGATTTCAGGTCTGTCAATTGGTTTTATATTTGTTGAATCTTTAAAAAAATAACAGTCACACTTTAAAAAGCATTGTGTTTATGTTAGAGAGCCTATGGACCTCCAGTCACTTGATATTCAACAGTGGTTGGTGAATTTTTAAATGGTCACAGACTTTTAGAGTCCTGGTCACATACAGGGCCATATTAGACTTCCTAATGAGCCCCCAAACCCATCAAACATTTACTGTGGGTGCTGTGCTAAATGGCTCCAGTCTTTAATTAAAGGGAGCTTGTGATACATTATCAATTAGTCAGAATGACTTAAGTGCCACCGTTCCTTTTCCGGAGATTTGGAAGGTTTCCGATTATAGCTAGAGTAATTTCACAGCAAGTTTAGTTTCAATGGCCTTCAGGATTAGATGTAATATCATTGTTTAGCAGTAAACATTCACATAGCCAGTGGGTTAGGTTGTGGCTGAAATTGCCAGTGTTTCAAAATCCAAGTGCAAGGCTGTTTTTTGCTGCCAGTCATACTGAGGAAGGGTTTTGGTGTAAGTATGGGGAAACACATTCCTGTGAAGGGAAATTGAAACCAAGTCAATAAATCTGAAGAGACCAGTTTGAAAAACAGTGCATTTTCTGTGAGTGTCAGATAATGTTTTCATTGGATTTATCAGGGTTTCAGAGAGAGTATGAGCTGTCACTTGACATGTTTGTTACAGGTGCAGAGATCAGAATTAAACAGGAAATGGTGAACTATAGTTCATTTGGATTATGTTTGCAGTCCACTGTCTAGCAGGGAAGAAGTCGGGGGAAAGCCACAAACCTACATGATTGTGTACCTGAGTGCCACATAAATTCAGTAAGAGTTCAGCCACATTGGACTCTTCTTGGGAAACTGAATTTGTGTCATTTGTTGAACAATAACCTGTTTCTTTGCTGTTTATGAAAGTTGTGAAAACCCTGGGTATGGAGTGAGGAGTCTTAATGGAGTGGATGCCAGTCTTAATGTTGAAGGCATTGCTGGTAGTGCAGTTTCAGATGTGTCCAGAAAACTATGGTTAAGATTTCTAAAATCATGCAGGTACAAGTGAATCTCTAACCGTGAATATGCATTGTCTGTATTACCCAAGCAAGCTCAGAGGAACTGGTTTGCCACCGGTTTTGGTGGAATGACGTGGCATTTTTTTTGTTAGTAGTGATGCAATGAATGTCCTCAATAATGTATTAACAGCTGAAGGCTAAACTAATGAACAAATTAACATGACAAAAAATTACGAAATAGCCCAGTACTCTAGGCTTCCTGAAACACCTTGTTTGATTTAATTTAGAGGGATTACTGTTTTAGTCAGTTCGCCTTGTTAATAAGCATTGAGTGACTGAGACTTAATTAGGACACTAAGACTGAATATACAGAAAGCCTCGATTTGGGAGCTGTCCTCAATAACAGCAATTGACTTGATATGTAGGCAAGGCTAAACAACCTGGTGATTTATTCTCTTATCAGGTTTATGTGTAATATATATTCAACAAGCTTCTTACTCCTCTCTGCCTTCTCTTTTCCTCCATCTTTTGCTTCATGATTCTGTCCCCATCATTTTTTTTTTTGTGCCCATATTATTCTTCATCTCTCTCTAATTTCAACTTTTTTTTTGTGCTACATTTCCTTCTTTCCCCCTCTCTCCATCCCATGTCCTCTCCTACAGCATGCGCCTGAGCTCCCAGGATGAGCCGCAGGCGGGCGGAGTCCGAGGACTCCCAGGGGCCCGATGATGAGGCTATGCCATACAGTGACGATGAGACGGATGATGAACTGGATCAGAGTTCAGAGGGAGATGAGCGACCTCCAGCACTAGGGGCCGAGCCAACTCCGTCCGGTGAGTCCCTCTGTCTGCCTTCCAACGTCAAATAGAGCCCTACAAAACATAAGGAAACACGTGCTCACGTTTTTTTTTGATTCATGGTTGGTTTCCTGATATCCTAGGCTAATGACTAAAAGAAATTTCCTTCTCGACCGTGCCTCCCCGTTGCATTTTGTTGTTCCAGGAAATAGAAAACGTAAAAAGGATACTGTGAAATGTTTGTCTGTGTCCGCATCGTAAAAATACCCGCGTGGTTCTTTTATTGCAAGTAAATGATTACATTCTCAAGATTTTAGCCTTATTCTCATATTCTACATTTAGCATACAGTTGTTAATGATCAGGGTTCATATTGGCTTTAAATAAACCTATGTCGCTCTGGATGAGGCTCCTACAACTTGACCAACACATTTCAGTCAATGTCTCTTTTTCTGTTGCATTTGCCCTTTTTAAATAGGAGGCGGATGGAAAGTCAAAGCAAACGACCGGGATTTCTGTAACCAACCTGAATTCCAGAAAAAGGTCTTTCTGTGCTTTAAGAAGAGCAAATATTCTGTGAGTCCCCATGAAGTTGTTTTCATTTGCCTGAAAACCTGTCCCTTATTATTTATTATTATTTTTTTAAGTTACTGCTGGCGCTGTCAGAGGAAAGTTTAAATATTTGCTTAAGAAACAGGGGTGTTGTTTTGTTGTATGTATTCACCTCAGGTGCTGTAGGTGCTATGAGAGCTGCTTGGCATCAATGACTGGGTTTTTTGCTTAATATTAGTAGAGAACCTTTTTGTTTAACCTAAAACAGTTTTTGTTTTGGTGGGTGGGCATTGTACTTAAGTTTTCATGAAGGTATAGGGTAGAGCTGAAAGATATATTCCCACATGACTGTCATGTTAAATGACTGAAAGGTCAGTTCAACCCCCAGGAACAACTAAACTACAACAGTTTTTCATTTTCATTTTCATTTCATTTTCTCTCAATTTACAACGGTAATAGTTTTTTCGTCTAAAAATTCTTTTGCCATGTAGAGGCTACATGCTAAGTCTGCAGTGTCCAGGGTTGCACCTCATGCACCTTACATTTGTACCTTTTTAATTCACGGATGAGGGGAAGATGGGAAAACAGTCAACTTAGTGGGGGGTTTTTTTCCGTCTGTATCTGTGATGCTTTACGTATATGAGAAATCCTCATCATGTGAATTATCTGTGGTGACTACTCTTTCATGGGTGTAGAATATGTATTGAGCTTCCCTTTTCCTTATTGGAGAATCTGTAAGAGAACAGTTAATCATTTTAACTGGTCATAAGACTGCCCTTTCATCTTTAGCCATGTTCATGGTCATACTTTTTCCCCATAGTAAAATGTTGAGACAGAAGTTGATAGACTTGAGACTATTCTAGCATGCTAACTTCACTTTATTAAAGCCTTTAATTAGTCCCATTTTCTCTTTATTGAGGTTATGGTGTAATACAGAGAAATGGTAGGAATATCCAGGTTCACCTGCGTTTCAAGAAAATTGCGCTTAAGGGCAAAGTACGGATCGGGGCTAACCCCTTCCGCGTAATGGCAAACACTTTATCTTTTGTCAGTGTATTCTTCCTGGTTCCTGAGGCTAGCAGCTCACAGTCTGACGTGAGGATGTTGCCATTAGAATTTTCGGTGTGTGGGTGTGGGTGTGCACTGACCTCTCCTGTGTCAGCACAGCCCATTTGTCCATCTGTCTCCCAACTTATCAGAAGTGTATTTGGATCAGTGCTGACTTCAAAACAGACTCTTAGCATGAAGCAGCCTATTTCCAGATCCAAAGTGAAAAATACAGATCAGAAAGCATTGTCTTTTTTTTTTTATCCATTTGTTACTGTTGAGAACCCAGTTCCTCAAATCTGTCAGTGCAGCCCTCACCAGTTGTTGTTATTTGCATACATTTAAATCTCTGGAGTGGTAATGTGGCTTTACAAAAGAAATATATGAATACCACAGCAAGAAAAAAATCAGGAAAAAAGGAAAAACAAAACTGAACGAGACAGGAAGAGAGACATAAGGATAGAAACACTGAGGCAGAGTGTGAATGTTACCAGAGGGTGAGACTAAAACCTTTACACTTTTCAACAGAGAGCATGTCCCACCCTAGGGGAATGACAGGCACCCATGGGGGAATTGGACTTCCCTATGTCACATCTCAGCTGCTACCCTGTGGTTTTCATTAATGGGGCATGTGACTCAGCTATACGTAACACTTGTTAGTCCTCCTGAATCCCAGCTAACAACCATTCCCCTCAGACAGTAGAGTCAGAGTGAACTCTAATGATCTCTCTGTTTGGTGTAAATGTGTCCATATGTGCTAGTTCTTATTTTTTTCTTTCCTTTTTCTCCACCATAGGGAAATGCTATCAGGACCTACAAGTACAATGCAATCACTTTTCTCCCCCTGAATCTGTATGAGCAGCTCAAAAGAGCAGCTAACCTCTACTTTCTGGCTTTACTCATCCTTCAGGTATCTTTTTATGCACTAAAACCTATTATTATCACATCAATCAATTGATGTGACTCTCACAGTAAATGAGTTTGTTTTATTGCTTTTTTTCCCTGTGTTAGATTATTCCAGAAATTTCCACTCTGCCCTGGTACACCACTCTGGTGCCTTTAGTTTTGGTGTTGGGCATCACAGCAATCAAAGACCTAGTGGATGATCTGGTGAGTAAAACTATTTTTTTTTAAACTCACATCTAGGGGTATTCAGTCGCCACTTGGTGATGAATAAAGTTGATTTTACAAAATATTTGACCATTTACATATTGTCTTATTCTAAACATGTCTTTTACAGAGGAGATAACTTCATAGATTAGTATCAGTTCATAAATCATGTAGCGATAATGAATCATATAAATTGCTTCTCAAACCCAAACAGGCACGGCACAAAATGGACAAAGAAATCAACAACAGAAAATGTGAGGTTCTGAGAGATGGCAGGTAAATCTGAACACTAATGACTGTGGATTTAACACTGCCCAAGGTGCTGAGTCATATGATCCTTCGTGTTTGATCAGCATTCGACTTTAGATAGCCAATAGATGAACAGTAATTCTTTATCTCAGAGAATACAGTAATAAGTCTGTCATTGCTTACAGTCATAGATAACCTGATAATTCATTGTCAGTTTTACTCATGACTGCATATTTGTTTGTTTGTATGTACATGTCAGGTATCATTTTAGCACAGACTTCGCTGATTCAGTCTTTCTTTTTCCATCACAGGTTTGAAGAGTGTAAGTGGATGCATATACAAGTTGGGGATATAGTTAGAATGAAGAAAAACGAGTTTATCCCAGTAAGTCAAAGATCGTTTTTAACATTCTCCATAGTCTTTTCTTTAATGCTAATCTTCTGTAATTCTCTGTGTTGTTTTCTATCAGTTATCTATCAGTTATCAAACCTGATTTCGAGGGGATGCAGTATCTCTACTTTTCTACTAATATGATATTGTCTGCAATACTAATGGATCACTGGTGTTTTAAGAGAAACACAACACCGCCTGACTCCTGTTTGATCTTTTGTACATTTCATACTCACCTCAATTCACGTATTTATAGTCCGTCCATTTGTTCAATTTAATTTTAATTCAACCATGTAAATTTATTTTTACCTCCTTCAGGCTGATATTCTGTTGTTGTCCAGTTCAAATCCCAACAGTCTTTGTTATGTGGAGACAGCAGAACTTGATGGGTAAGACCTCCTTTTGTTATTTAAGTGCTGGTTATAGGTGTTTGCTCAAGGGCTTTGCGTGATTTCATAAATGGCGTGTAAATATTAGCATTAGTAATGTTCAAATACACCATTGAGAACCAAGGAAGATGGCATGGTAGTGATTGTGTAGGGAAACTGTGGAGAAGGCCAGGGACTTTTTTCAGAATAAATGAGTTCTTTGTTTGTTAAATGGGCTTTTCTCTTTTCATAAACCAAACAACCAAAGCTGCAACATATCAAATATTCCACTATAGCTGTTTTGACACAGAGTGTAATTTGTGTGTGTGTGTGTGTATATATATATATATATATATATATATATATATATATATATATATATATATATATATATATATATATATATATATATGAGAGAGAGAGAGAGAGAGATTTTTTTTCTTTCCCTTCCATGATACTTCATGTTTCAGGGTTTTTTTGTTCTGTATTGTATTCCACTGACTAATACAGGGTGTTCCACTTTCTGTGTTCTGTGGTCTTCTAGGGAAACAAATCTGAAGTTTAAGATGGGGTTGAAGGTGACAGATGAACGGCTACAGGACGAGGCACAACTGGCAAGCTTTGATGGTAAATATGTGAATGTCGCATCTGGAGCAAGAATGTGTGTGTACGGCTTTGTCTGCCTGCTTGTAACTGTATGTTCTTACTGTTCATTGCAATTTGTATCACATTAATATGTTAAATTCAGTAATCCCCCCTCCCCTCTCTTTCTCACACACACACTCGCACATGCACACGCACATGCACATGCACGCACCCACTCCTCCTTATCTTCCTAATGTTACTCTCAGCTCTAATTGAGTGTGAGGAACCCAACAATCGTCTGGATAAATTCACTGGCACCATGAATTGGAGGAGGGATCGTTTCCCGTTGGACCTGGATAACATGCTGTTGAGGGGCTGCAAGATCCGTAACACGGATGAGTGCAGCGGACTGGTCATCTTTGCAGGTCAGTGCACCATACATTAGGGCTGCACGATGTATCTTATATTTACTATTGTCATTGCGATATGAATTTCCATGATTAACATGTTGCAGAAGGATTACATCAGAACAGCCGAGATTCCTGCACACTAGTCTACCGTGTGTATACTTCTATGTATGGTGACAGAATTAAATAGGATAAGCAGAGAGCTGCAAAGAGAAACTCAAACCACATAAAACAGTCAAGTAACAAGCCACTCAAATGAAAAGTCCTGAAGAAACAACTGCAAGTGTAAGTGCAGCAGCAGCAGCAGAGGATTTGGTACCGAAAAGGGGAGGTACTTCTGTCGCATGGCGGTGCTTTGGCTATAAAAGAAATGACCACTCACAAATGCAAGTTTCATGCAAAATGTGTCAGGTGTTGAATAAACTTGAAAAACGTCCAGAAGTGATTTTTTTTTTTTTTTTTTTTTTTACTTTTGCTGCAGAGCACACGCAATTGATCCATTTTCAGGTCCTAGACTTGCAACATGTACAATCAGACATACTGAAATTGTACATTTCAATCTTTGTTCAATCTCATGTCTCGTATTGCTATTACAATACCCAGCAGCTTCATCACAAGTCATATATTTTCTCTGTATCATGCAGCCCTACCATACGCCTGCGCCCCTCCCCCACCCTACACATGAATAAACCCTCTTACTCAGACACAACAAACACAGCCCATAAAACTATGTAAAGCAAAGTTTGGTTATCTTTGCTTTTATCTGGAGAGATGATTGGGCATGCTCAGACATTTAATGAATACCTGGCATGTAACCTGCTACCAGTTTTTTCATTGCCTAAGGGATGGCTGAGATCATTCCAGCAGAGAGCATTGTAGTTGTATTGTTTAACATAGCCTTAGCTGTGATGTGTATATGTTATAGAAACTGTTCTCGTTTGTCTGAAACGACAAATATCTCCTTCTGCAGGAGCTGATACAAAAATCATGCGGAATGGAGGAAAGACCAGATTCAAACGGACTAAAATCGACTATCTGATGAACTACATGGTTTACACAGTAAGATCAACATCCCTCTTAAAAATAAACAAATTATAACAAAGCAGCAATTCATTTTAATTTGATTTTAAAACTGTAGCACCTACACAGTTTTCTTCAGACCTGTTCCTCTTAACACCCTCTCTCTCTCTCTCTCTCTCTCTGTGTGTGTGTGTGTCTAGATCTTTGTGCTGTTAATCCTGGTGTGTGCCGGTCTTGCCATTGGACACACCTATTGGTATGAGGAGATTGGCAGTAAGGCCTGGTACCTGTATGACGGGAACAACAGGACTGCCTCATACAGGGGCTTCCTCAGTTTCTGGGGTTACATCATTGTACTGAACACCATGGTGCCTATATCCCTCTATGTCAGGTAAGACCTCACATCTTACATATGCCCTTTATTCATCCTGTCATCTGATCCCAGTTGATGTACTTAAACCAGAGCCCAACAGTGTCTTCTCCATTCCTAGTACTACTCACTCCTCTTCTCTACAGTTTTAATTAGAGTCCACATCTGTGACAATGATCATTATTTACATCCTTTATTAGATCTTGCAAACACTCCCAGAATTGAAATTCAGATTCAGTCTTACATGTTGTTCCTTTCCCTGTGTTCAGTGTGGAGGTCATTCGGCTGGGACAAAGCAAGTTCATCAACTGGGACCTGCAGATGTACTATGCTGAAAAGGATACTCCAGCCAAGGCCAGAACTACCACCTTAAATGAGCAACTGGGACAAATAGAGTACATCTTCTCAGACAAGACTGGAACTCTTACCCAAAACATCATGGCCTTCAAAAAGTGCACCATCAGTGGACGTACATATGGTGAGATTCTCTTTGCCAGTGTGGGTTTTATGCAGTCAATCGAAATCACAATATTCTTTTCATAGCCTGTTTTTATTATTATTTTGTGAATGCACCATGGTATGTCCAGTTTGGGTTTATACTTACAAGCAGTTCTTCAAATTGTCTAACTTAATCTGATAAACATAATGAATTTTATCAGGACTTCACAATTCTGTTTCAAATTGCTTTTTACTAGGGATGTTTATGATTTGGCTGGCAATATGGAATATTAAACTCAAGCTACCATGCAAGGAGTGGAATTTGCCATTCACATCTGCCATGTACACAGTCTGTTAAGATAGCACAGCATGATATCTCAACAGATTACGGTCCTTAACTTGTGTAAACACTGTCCGACTTCAAATAAAGAATTACCACGATGAGGCATTTGATCCCTTACTGAAGTCTCAGGTGTTTCCATGCTTTTGTATGCTCTGTTCACTTAGCTGAAGCTCTTTTTGTGGAATTGTGGATCAGTGACCCCAGTTCACACCATTGATTCCATTCTAATACAGGATGCTGGTAATTCTTTGTGTGTCCAGGGCTGTAGTGTAAGATTTCAGAGTAATTGTGCTACTGCAGGTTGAGGCAAGGTGACATGGTTAAATTAGACTTTAGGCTGTTTATCTACTTTGTAATGTGAAACGTGGCACTAGCATCCAGAAATTTAATGTTTTTTTTTAATGTAATTTACTTTTGTTTCGTTAAAGGTGACCCTACCAATGCTGAGGGACTGGCACTTGACCGTATTAAGGTAGTAACCCATTCAACAGTGATTATACATGTTGCTAAAAGTTAATCATTTTTACTGATGATTGTTTAATCGTGATACAATTCGTTTGAACTAATAATTGAAGCTGATATTCAGGTGCAGCAAGTGTGTCATTTTTGGGTTAACTTAAAGGAGCCCTCCGTGTTTCAGTTAGCTGCAGATATTTCTTATTAGTGACTCACATGCGCCTTCTGCTACTCTCCTGTGCAGCCTGTGGACTTCAGCTGGAACAAACACGCAGACAAGAAATTTCAGTTCTACGACCATTACTTCGTGAAGTGCATTCAGGCTAAGAAGGATTCAGACATGCTGGAGTTCTTCAAGTTGCTGTCTCTCTGTCACACAGTAATGGTGGAGCAGAAGGATGGTGAGTGAATGAGCTGGGATGTCTGTAAATCTGATTTCTGTTAATGTGAAAAATGGATAAAATTGTTGAAGTTATGAATTCAGTGAGTTGTTATGATGATGATGAAGATGATGACAATAAAACCCTCTGCTATGCCATTGTTAGATGACTTGGTGTACCAGGCTGCCTCGCCTGATGAGGGTGCTCTCGTCACAGCTGCCAGGAACTTTGGTTTTGTGTTCCTGTCCCGTACTCAGGACACCATCACCATCAGCGAGATGGGCAAACAGATGACTTATGAGATGCTAGCGCTGCTTGACTTCAACAGCGACCGCAAGCGCATGTCCATCATCTGTACGTGCTAGAACTTTCTCTCGCTACTACTTTTGGGCTTTCTGACATTAGTGTTTTATTTTTCTTGAAGCTGACTGTCATTAATATCCTTTTGCAGTGAGGTTCCCAGACGGTCGGATCCGTCTCTACTGTAAAGGAGCAGATACTGTCATTTACGAGCGTCTGAGTCCTAACGCTAGGAACAAGGACACAACTCAGGAGGCCCTAGAGGTGAGTCTCTGAAACCACTTTCTAAGACTCTCACTAAACTGGTCCTTACACGTAAAAAAATGGACTTGGCAGGGTCAGTTTTGATAATGATAAGTCTGCAGAAAAATACTGGGTTTCATTAGTTATCATATTCAGTTTCAAATTATATTACTACGTGACTAGACGACTTTGCTCAGCAAATATTTTTACTTTTTTGGCAAACATTTCCAGCTGTGCTCATGATTCTTACTGCTGTCATACTCTGATTCCCTTTTAGATATTTGCCAATGACACACTGCGCACTCTGTGTCTATGCTACAAGGATATCAGTAAACAAGAGTATGATGCCTGGGCTAGGAAACACAAGGATGCTAGTGTTGACATGGGAGACCGAGAAGCGGCCTTGGACCGTGTGTATGAGGAAATTGAGACTAACTTGATGGTATGAAAAACCTGTTGGAATCAGAGGGATAGAAGCATTAATTCTCAGTAGCTTTATCATTCTCTTTATTTAAGTCAGTTTGATCCAACATTGCGATGTAGTCTTTGTTAGTGTAGTGTTCATTAGGGGATTAGGGTCTTTTGAAAATTCCCTTTTGTCTGACTATCCAAACTGAATGAGAATGTTTTCACATTTCTGACTTCATTATGAGTGTTGGTTTTGCTTAACCCGGGGAGACTCAGTTTAGAGGCATTCGTATGTTCGACACAGATCTCTCTTTATGTAGTGTTAATGGAATTTTTTCTGTACAGTTGCTTGGAGCTACAGCCATTGAGGACAAACTCCAGGATGGGGTTCCTGAGACCATTGCCAAACTTGCCAAGGCTGATATCAAAATCTGGGTTCTGACAGGGGACAAGAAAGGTAAACATATTCCCTGGAATTTCCTTACAGTGAATGAAACTTGACTGAGTCAAATTTATTTTTGGTGCCTTTTGTGAACAAAGTGAAATCACTGTTTTAACGGTGTCTGAATTTGATCCACAGAAACTGCTGAGAACATTGGTTACTCCTGTCAGCTCCTAACTGATGACATGCAGATTCACTACGGGGAAGACGTTAAGTACGTGCAACTTGTGTTTTTTGTTTAGGGTGTTAGATGCTTATCTCATTATAATGGATTAAACATAAGTGTTTGCTCATTGGAAGTGTCTGGAAAGTTACGCTGAAAAGCAGCTAGATGATACATATAAAGAAGATTATAGCAGGACAGCGTTTTCCAGACCCAGAACTTAAAATCCTCTGCACTTTCATCATAGCCCTGTGCTAACATGTCCCATTTAACTGAATGATAATAGGAAACTGTTCGAGCACTGTGGAATACTAAATTATGCTTTGTACTTCAAAAGGAGAGCGATTAATCAACAGTGTGACAGTGGCACTCTTTCCCTGTCCAATTTAAGATTTGTGTGCTCATTGCAAATGTGGTACACCCTTGTAAACACTAGAAACTCCTTCCCCTTTCCAGTGAGAAGCTGAGTGCTAGACAAGCCAGCCGGAGAAATGACCCTCTTGGAAGACAAAGGAAGAAAGTTAAGGATCCATTCTTTCCTGAGCCTGGCAAGAATGCTCTGATCATCACTGGTGGCTGGCTGGTATGCACATAATCTGCTAATCAACTTTATATCAGTTGTTGTCTATACAGAAAGGTGTTTGAATTAACTGAATTTTTAAATTACTACACTGACCCAACTGAAAATTAATTTACCATGGGCTCCTTTACAGTGTAATATTTTTGTCTCTTCCTCAGAACGAGATTCTGTATGAGAAAAAGAAGAAAAGACGCCGTCTTCGCCTCCGAAGGCTTGGAAGGAGACAACAGCCCGCTGCACCCCAGGACGGCCAGCCGATTGACGATCTGGAAAAAGAGCTTAGACAGGAGGACTTTGTAGACATGGCCTGTGAATGCAACGCGGTTATTTGTTGCCGAGTGACACCCAAGCAGAAAGCTAATGTGGTCAGCCTGGTGAAGAAGTACAAGAAGGCCGTCACACTGTCCATCGGAGATGGAGCCAATGATGTCAACATGATCAAGAGTAAGCTGAAAATCATTAATGCTCTTGTTATTCATAAAATATGATAGTAGAAAAATCCTTAACTTGGCATTCACTGTTATGTTACCTTCAGTTAGGGGCATTTGTCCCACGGTGTTCGAAAGAGTCTAAAACAAAGCTGAACAATATACGACGTGTGATGCTTCATGTTCCTCCTCTCCCATTAACCTCTGTAGCTGCGGATATTGGTGTCGGTATCAGTGGCCAAGAGGGAATGCAGGCTGTGATGTCCAGTGACTATGCTTTTGCTCAGTTCCGCTACCTACAACGCCTCCTTCTGGTTCACGGTCGCTGGTCCTACATTCGCATGTGCAAGTTCCTCCGTTACTTCTTCTACAAGAATTTTGCTTTCACTCTAGTCCACTTCTGGTACTCTTTCTTCAGCGGATACTCCTCTCAGGTGAGGAAAGGCTCTTGAAACAGTGGGCGTGGGCATGCTCGATGCTGTATGTTTTGTTCTGTCAAAAGATGATATGCGGTATGCTCATTTATGACAGCACACATTTTTAAAACAGAAATTCATTTTTTAATTTTCCAGGTTGCATATGAAGACTGGTTCATTACTCTGTACAACGTGTGTTACAGCAGCCTTCCAGTCCTGCTTGTTGGTCTGTTGGACCAGGTATTGTTGGTTCATTTCTGCTGAAATACAACACTCTGAAGTATGCTCTGTTATCCTGATCTTCATCTGTGGTTTTAAAGTCCTCTTTGTTTCTTTTTGCACTGCTGATATCTGTATGCCTTCATTACTTTTATTCTCCTTTCCTCTTGTAGGATGTGAATGATAAACTGAGTATAAAGTTTCCCAAACTATACTTGCCGGGCCAGCAGGGGACACTTTTCAACTACAAAAACTTCTTCATCAGTCTGTTCCATGGCATCTTCACATCTCTCATCATCTTCTTTATACCATATGGAGCCTTTCTACAAACCATGGGACAGGATGGAGAAGCTCCATCAGACTACCAATCCTTCGCCGTGGTAACTGCATCCTCCCTCATCATCACCGTGAACCTGCAGGTATTTGACTACAGTCACATGACTTCATTTGTTTTTTGTATATATTCCCCTCAGAAGACAAACATCTGTGCATATCACATAAAAGAACATTAACAGGATAATTTGCCGTCTAATCAGTTAATTCCTGAATGATTTATTAAATAGCCAGTGTTATTTGGACCAATTCGTAACATGCTTTTTGTCAGAACAGTTCAGCTGTGTATGCCAAAAAAAAATGCAAACGAAGATTACCATGTTTTATGCTGTAGTTAACTATATACTTCCTCCAACATAACATTTTCCTGATCTGTTTGACCCAGATCTCTCTGGACACATCCTACTGGACCTTTGTGAATTGCTTTGCTGTTTTGGGAAGTATAGCGATATACTTTGGGATAATGTTCGACATTCAGAGCGCAGGAATACATGTCCTCTTCCCCACTGCCTTCACATTTACTGGTATGGATCACAGCTTCTCCTGTGCAGATCTCTATCTTGAACAGAAAAAAAATTATACTTGCTGCCAGATATTGTTATGACATCTGTTGGTGCCTTAGATGCTATATTTTAGGAAGAGACATATGATTATTGATGTTACTTTACCACTGCATAATAGAATTTGCCATGCTTTGCTTGATACCATTTTATGTAATTATGAACCTCTGTCTGGTATTGTCTCACAGGTGTGGCCTCCAATGCTCTCAGACAGCCCTACCTGTGGTTAACCATCATTCTCACTGTGGGAATCAGCCTTCTCCCTGTTGTCTGTATTCAGTTTCTCCACAAGACTATATGGCCATCTGTAGGGGATCAGGTAAGTCTGTTGCTGTTTTTGTATAAAATAATATCTTTTATTTAAAGATATTATAGTGTTCTCCATAACTGGAGTTTATTGGTGTACAAGGAACATGCTGCTCTTTTCAAGTCTAGGATGGAGTGATTTATTTATTTGATTTTTCACATAAATTGTTCCTCATTGAAAAGTCACTGTTGGACCAACGGCTCACTACAGTTGTCTTAAGGAAAGCTTAAGGAATGTTGTTCAAAACCATCTATATCAATGAGCTTTCACCTATTAAATTGCTAACCTATTTGACTGAAGAGAAACATTGCTTCAAGGAGAACACGCTGTGTACTCTTCTTAGCTGTTCCAAATTAGGGGGTAGCACAGTCATGCAGAGGTGCCTGAAGGTCTGTGCTATTCTGTGCTTTAAATGAAGGTCATGTAAGGCCACATGCAAAATGTGCAGCAAGCAGAAATGCCTCATGATTTGCATTTATCTGTGTACTCATCACCCAGGCCTACGCGTATATTTCCCTGTTTGTACTTACATTCAGTAACCTGAATCAATTAAAAACAGTAAGATCAATGACGCTTACTTCCAATACACGAACCTTTACTTAATCATATTAACCACCACTCTGGTTTGCTCACTTACACGTATGTTTCTAGTAAAACCTGATCAACAAAGTTGCTGTCTAGCTCGTCTGGCTGGTCTTTCTCCAGTCGTCATTACAGCCTCCCACTTCAAAGTCTGATGTTGTCACAAACATGTTTTCAACACACACTTGAGTCCCATCTCACTCTTGCTCTTTATCTTTCTTTGTAGGTTCAAAGGAACAGGAAGAAGTATGAGATGGAGGAAGAGGAGGTGAAGAAACCCAGGCCATTCGAGCGTGGCAGGCGGTCTCGACGCTCAGCTTACGCCTTCTCTCACTCTCAAGGTTATGCCGACCTCATCGTGTCAGGACGCAGCATTCGCCAGAAGCCACGGACTCGTCGAAATGTGCAGGACAGCATCCGAGAGGCAGAAAACAGTTGAAAATGTCTGCCTTCTCTCTTCCTGCTCAGAAAGACTTATTCCTGAAGACTCACCGAAGACCACGACTGGTTTTAACGTTGTGCTTTTGGTACAACAAATTGTATATCTCAGGATTTTATTTTAATTTTTTAATGTATCCCCTTTCATTGTTTGGGCCAACTTACATGGCTGTTTGCACAAGAGAACTGCAAAGTTGGACCCGTTAGGGACATCCATTAGGAATTGCACCACTGTATAATCTGTGTCTATAGCAGTGATGCAATGATATGGATCTGAAGGGTCTGGCAAGATAGTGTCTTAACTAATGTTGTGAATATATTTAGTTTATAGTTTTATTAGATACTTTTAAAGAAATGTGACCCTTTGGAATGGCACCATTATCTTGATCTCTGGCACTAGAATTTCAGCTCTTTTGCTCTTTTTTTATGCTGAATCCTAAAAAAAAAAGAAAAATCACCATTTGAGCATTTACTCTCTATGTCTTTTAGGTGTCTTTCCATGGATTATTGTTGTTTCAGTCACACATTTAAAGTGTCTAAATGGGATAATGTTTCGGTGAATTTTAAGGGACAGCATAAATGTTTACATTACCTTTATTTACTTCTACTGAATTTCTCTGTTTTCAACTCCTCTGCTCTGAGCCAAAGCATCTTTTCATTAGTTCATAGATGAGACATTGTGCATCCATTAATGATATTTAATTGTTGAAATCAAGGGAGATATTTAAGGGCTAACCTTGTCATTGTCATATTTTCTTAGTCTTTATGTCTTGTTTTTATCTGTTTCATGTTTTCATTTTTCTGTGTATCTTTTACATGTATTTTCTTTAAAAATTAAGCTCCCCTAGAAATAAGCCTAAATATTAAGATGAATTGCTTGTTGTGGTCAAACTCTCTGGCACAAATAAGCACAGTTTGCTTTGATCCGGGAATAATTTTTACATATACAGTATGGCAATCGGACAGACTCCTACGAGAACAGTGGTCACATTATGAAATTGTGAAGCAAAATGAGAACTGTTACATATTTGAAAAGCATGTTTGCCATATTTAAAAATCAGTCATATATCACAAATGTATGTATGTATACATCTTACAAGTTTGTTGGGCTGCTTTTAAAATTCCTGATCCTCTGCAGGATTAGGAACAGAACAGTGTGGCATTTATTGGCCAGTACCAGTGCCTTACAACCTATGCTTATCTTTTACAAAATATTGTGTAACCTCCGTTTTTAATGCACTGTATAATACTTTGTAAAAATAACTATGAATAAAGAGATTAAAAATCTTATCAGTTGTGCAAGTGAAAATGGTAGAATGATTACTGGAGGAGCATTTCAGGTTTGTGCTCACTTTATAAGTTAAGAAAATTTTTCCCCCCTGCTTGTGATGTACCCATCATATTTCATTTACTGGTTTGGGTAGGAAGTTATAAGGCATGCCAAAACTAAGGTTTGATCATCGATATGCCATGAGACAACTGGCAAAGATACTGCTTGGTGCCCACATCAATCCATACCATGTCAGGTAGTAACTGGCAACTGGGGGAATCAAAGTCAAGTTTCTGTTTTAAATGCACAAAACATTCACTGGAGTTCTACTGCTTACCTGTTCAAAACTCAGGGAGTCACATGCAGGGGAAGAATAACTTGGATCCTTTCGTGCTGTTAAACGAGGTATGGGAACACGAGAGCGTTAAACACAAACGTCATATCAGTACTTCAACATGCAAGATAGAGGGCGCTAGACGCTTTCGAATACTTTTTAAATATTGACAGCGCTTCCTGGAGTTGACGCCTTACGTGACCACGTGAAGTCGTCAGCTTGCGTCCTCTGATCAGCTGACCCGACAGGCTGCAGAGGGTAATTACCAGGAGATAACAAAATTGTTTCGTTCACCACTGTTTACAGTTTATCGAAAAACTTCCATGTGAAGGATATGTTTCAATAGAGTCTGTCACTGGTAAGTTACATCTTTGCCCGTCATTTAAAACAGAATAATTACCTTACCCGGAAGCTGCGACATTACATTATTATGATGACAACAGACTACTACCACTAGCTAGCATATTTTGCGAGGTTTGGCAACTAGCATAGGTCAATTTGAGAAATTTCGGCTTCTTCATTTCACTTAGAACGTCTTCCTTGTATCTGTGACAAAAATCTACAACAGACCAGTTGAGTATTTTACTCTCTATACGAAATTTTCATTCATTTGACCCACTGAACTAATTTGTCATTGCAGTAGTTAATAGCAACATCAGTGGCTCGCGCACCAAGCAGGTGTATACACAGACGGCAGCTACTATGTGTTGGTTTCATAGCTGTCTTTGCAGCCGTTTGCAAAACGACTTTTTCTGAGGTCCTAGCCACTGAATTCTACAGTAGGAAATAATGACATTAAGATGCAAGTTAATGAGCACGTCAGAATTAGAGCTGCAAGCTGAATAGATGAGCATCTGTTTAGTCCAGTGACTGTGGTCACCATCATTGTGTGAAGTCTAAAGCGAATGCTGGCTGTGTACCTAGATGTGAGAGCACATTTTACACAGTAGTAATGAGGCGGCTATTCAACATCCTGAAGCAACTGATACCTTGGCTTCTGTCCATGACTGGGTTGTTCGAGCGCTTTCCAGTTGATGCATACACAAACTAAGACGGCGACACTGTTGTTGTTGCTTTGGGTTTTGGTGTCCACAGCTCTTTCTCGCAGTACAGTTCGGCCAAAGATACATACTCTGCACGGATCGATTAATCGATTAATCTGGCATTACTGAAGTGTCACCGAACTTCAAGCCTCCATAGACAGATATTGTACCCTGGTACAACAGTCCGCAAGAGAGTGTGGCAGTAAAGAGTTTCAAGAATCTGTTGGGTATCTGATTGATATATATTTTTAAACGCAAAAACAAACAAAAAAACAACTCAAAGGAATTCTTTTCCATCACTGTGTAATTCTCCGGTCCGACCTGTGATACCGATATTGTTCGTCTTATCTCATTTCACGTGCACATTCTGAAACATAAGTTTGTTTGTCTCTACCTGGCCAGTTCATGTACTTTATGAACCACGACAAATGGTTATTCTCTTAACTAGGGTAATGCTTAGCGATGTTTTCTGTACAAACGGTTTTTGTGGACAACATTTTGTCCGTGAATTCTGCATTATCACGCATAGATTAAAAATAAAAGTCTGAAAGTCTGTAACACAGATAACGTGTGTCACACATTTAAGCACTGGCTGCTGGTTGATTAACTCTTACACACTGCCTTTAGAGATGAACTTCCTCGATTCCCATCTCTGTCTGTTTTAGATGTCATCATTGATTACCTTTGCAAGCGTTTTAATAAACTGGCCAGTGACACTGTTGGCAGTCTGTGTCTGCTTTAGACAGTTCTGGCCACTCTTAGCAGAGAACATCCCTTTTCCTTTGTAAAATCTTGACTGGAAAATTTGACCGGTGTTCACAATGAAACTGTTGCATGTGGTGAAGATGAAGGCGTTGTTTCGCAAGTTTAGGTTTTCCACGAAAAGGCATAGGCGTAGAAGGTACTGTAGTTAATCTATTTTCTCTTCTGAGTGTTCTGCCTGTGGCTTACCTCATTTGTCTAAAATTTTGCAAAATATTGTGGTAGCTCTTGCATTGTGTGGTACCTCAGAGTCTCACTTCTGTAAAGTGATCACTTGAGTGTTAGTAATGGAGTTGCTTTTTAAGAGTTTCCCATGACGCTGACAGAGCAACACATTGCTAAAGATATCTCTAGGCATGCTGTGTATTGTCAAATACGTGAACTGCATGATTACAGTGGCATATAGAAATGTATGTAAAACTTTTGTCTTGAGTTGTTGGTTTCTGGAAGCTGTATTATGCTATGTTTGCAACTTTTTTTTTCATGCCTAGTTCTAGTACTGACTAAATTTTTTTTAGAATGAGCAAATCTTAATAAGTCAGTTTAGTAAGGATTTGTAACTGAGGCAGTGTGTGTCAAAATTCAAATTTTGCAATCATCTCTCTGTGAGACAGCAGACAAAAAGATTAATTTTAGTCTCTCTCCCTCACAGTGGAGAGCTTTACCCCCGATAACTGCTAATGTTTCTGGTTTTGTTGGAACACTATGTTAGGGGACGGCTCAATATCTCTAATGCACAAATTCTGTTACTGTAAATCAATTGCTGGATTACAAATGGATTACACAACATATTTCTGTGACAGATACATGTATGATTTGCCTACAAGAGGTTTTATCTGCTCTGTTTCCAGTCTACTGAAATAACGCTATTAGTCTTAGCCAATTGTTACATTCTGCTCCAGTGAACTGCTGAAACACAACCCAGGACTGGGTGAATATAGAAAAGCTGCAGTGTAGGGTGAATTTGAATTTGAATCTCCACCATAGCCAGAAAACGCAGCTCATATATTCTTGTGTCTTCCTGCTGTATGCTATAGGCTGTGACCTTTTGTGGAGTCTCAGATGTCGACCTGACCCTATAAAAACACTGATAATAACGATCATTTTACTGTATACCATACCGCTGATTATAGCCAAAATAATGGTAGAAATATATGCCAATGATATTTGTAAGCTTTGCAGTAGACTGCATCCTGCATCTTTGTTTTGTCATTGTGCATTTGGAGTGGTTGGACTAGGCTCAGATCATCCCCCATTTACACTGTATAGACAAAATGACTTTGCTAAGGCAGGATGTCATTTGTAGAAAGTGAAGATCAGTAGCTTTTAGCATACAGGGCTCTGTGCCAAAGGGGAGATTGCTTTTGCCCTTAATTACCTATAGTGTCTTCTCACATGCTGTACATCAGACCAAAGATTCGTGTCAGATGCGTGCACATTATCTCCCCCATACTGCCCACTCCAGTCACACTTTTTAAATGACAAAGTTCTACCCGTTCTCTTTGTGGGACAGGGATAGATTGGTAATTGAATTAGTAGGTGGATGGACGGATGAATGGATGGATGGATGGATAGGAGGTTTGGTGATTGATTGGATGACTGCATTTACAAAGGCCCAATTTCAAGTACCCTGATATATTGTATGTCATTCAGTTAATGGCAGTTAGAGAGACTGCTTGTGGCTAAGCAAATGATCATGACTTAAATATTGTTGAGAAACAGACATCTTCAGTGTCTTTGACTGGCATCGTTGAGCCTGTGTGATATGAAAAGGTTGCTGGCTGCACTTTTTCTGCAGCAGTGAGATCTACGTATTTCACTGTCACAATAGCTGCTCATGGACAGTTTGATTGGATTAGGGTGAGCATGTCATACGTGGCAGTGAGCAGTTTCAGCACGCTCGCAGCCTGGTGGATGGCATTTAGACAGATATCTAGGAGGCTGTTGTGACAGATTGATTTTTGTCTGACCCCGAGTCAATTCAGCAGCATTCCCTCCCACACACTAAATTAGCAGGCTCTTTGCCAATACAGACACATCACTGTGATATTAAAGGGTACCGGACAGCTTCACTTGTTTTGGTTTACACTGAGTATCTTAACCAACTAGGCTAACTCCTCATCAACCACATTGAAAAATGTTGGGCTCTTTTCAGTTTCACAGAGAAATTAGTCTCCTCTGTGTCTGTGTCTCTGCCTCTCCCTCTCTCTTTCTCTCTCTTCATGATCATTCTTCCTTTTGCTCTCTCTCTTTCACACACACACACACACACACACACACACACACACACACACTCTACCAAAGCCTTGATTAATTTCCGGTGTTCTGTTTGTTGATATTGACTTCCAGTGCATTTCTGAGTCCTTTATTACCAGGACTGAATAATGTTAATGTCTGTGAAATAGATCTTTGAGACAGGCAAAGATGGCAGTGTATAAAAGCAGGACAAAGAGAAATAAGCAGACAGCAGAGCAGGGTCCAGTGTGCTTGTTTAAAAGGTTAGTATGAGAGCAAAATTAAACTACTTTGGCTGCCCCAACTTGTGGTCCAGTATTGACGTTTGACATATTGATTCACTTCATTGATTTGCCCACTGTTTTTGTAATACCATCGCGTGTCAGAAAGGGTGTGATTTCACCTAAGTGTTTCAATTGAAATGCCTTTTTTGTCAAATGTCCCAGATTCATGCAAATTGTTATTGGGTTTAAGTGGTTTCATGCATTGTTGTTCATATTCTCATTTTTCTTTCTTTCTTTCTTTGTTTCTCTGTCTCTCTGTCTGTCTCCCTCTCTGTGTGTCTGCTCTTTTCTCCTGTCCCCTAGTTCAAGAGAGAACATGTCAGGAAATAGCCTGGTTTTACCTATAGTACTGTGGGGTCGCCATGCGCCCACCCACTGTATCTCCAGCCTGCTGGTAATGGATGATTTCTCCACCATCATCACTGGATGCCACGATGGACAGATCTGCATGTGGGACATGACCCCTGACCTTGAGGTAAATAGTTTAGCCTGGATGTTCCAAAGACACTTTTTGGAACATACTCCACCTGAGGGTCTCCTTTTCAGCAAACATTACATCAGTGTTAGGTACAGCAGATTCTCCTGCCTTACTTGTTAGGTTTGAACAGGCTGTTCACTGTTAGATACAAACACAACGTCTCATGTTTTTTTTCTTTCAGGACTTATAAATACAATGCTACTTAAATACCCAGTCATTTGTTGTGCTTGATGCTGATGGCTCTGTCCGTCTTTCCTCAGATTAATCCCCGTGCTCTGTTGTTTGGTCACACGGCCTCTATCACCTGTCTGTCCAAGGCCAGCGCAGGAAACGATAAGCAGTACATCGTCAGCGCTTCAGAGAGTGGGTCAGTGCCATACTGCCTACGAGAGGGTCTCAGAGAGAGATAGAGAGATGGGAACTTTAAAAAGTAAATGTTTCAGAGAGTGGGTCAGTGCCATACGGCCTACAAGAGGGTCTCAGGGAGAGAGAGAGAGAGAGAGAGAGAGAGAGATGGGAACTTTAAAAAGTGAATGTTTCAGAGAGAGAGAGTGCATGGATGTGAGAGAAGCACATAAACAGGGAGAGAGATGCTGTAGACAGACAAGGTTCAGCCGTGGGAGGCAGAGAGAATACACAGTGGTTTCAGGAGGAGTGTTTGTGGGGGAGACATAGATACAGAGAGGAAAGGAGAGAAAGAGAAGGAGAGTATGTGCGTGTACATGTTTCAAATCGTAGTCGATTGTTTGATATGAGTCTGGTTTGTGCACAGGGAGATGTGTCTATGGGACGTGAACGATGGGCGTTGTATTGAGTTCACTAAGCTGGCGTGTGCTCACACTGGCATCCAGGTAAGACTTTTAGCACTTTTCTCAAACAAAATAACATCACAGAATCACCCATTTGACTGTATTTTACTTTTCGTACACCTCTCCACTTGCATGTTGATTGGCCTGTATGTAGGAATGTATGACATTTAGTCCTAGTTTAAATCTAGGTCAGTAGAATATGTGTGCTTTATAATTCTTCAGCTTGCTCAGAAATCAGTCTGGAGAATGCTCCCCATATTTTATTGGATATCTTGCCTAATACCAGTTTTGAACATCACATTGGCCTTAGTACCTTTACACCATATTGACTTTACTAGTCACATGATAAATATTAAGAGACTCTTTCTAATGTGTGTGCTGGCTCAGTGTAGAAGTATTCTCACATGCCCAGAGACTATTGACAGACATAATGAACTCCTGTTTAACCCTATTGGGTCTTCAATGTCTGTGTCCAGTTTTACCAGTTCACCGTTGGCACCCAGCGGGAGGGACGTCTCCTATGTCACGGTCATTATCCAGAGATCCTGGTGGTGGATGCGACCAGTCTGGAAGTCCTTTACTCGCTGGTGTCCAAAATCTCACCTGACTGGATTAGCTCTATGAGTATCATCCGTTCCCATCGAACTCAAGGTTAGTCATACAGTCAGAGTGTCTCCAGGGATCATTGGCAGATGGGCTCTAATGTTAAGCCCTTTACTGTGGAGAGACACCATACTACTCTTTGCACACACTCTGGCAATACATGAACATGCTGACACAACTGAATTGGCTTTGGCCGCATAACTGAGGTTGTTTTTGTGTACAAGAAGGTGGTTATAAAGCGATGCGTTGTTTGTGGTGAGAGCAACAAGCTGGTAGAGGGAATGAGAGATAGGTATTTGTTAATCTGCCACCTTGTGTAATTCAGTGGTAGTGCAAGAGACTGAGAGTGAAACCTCCCAGAGCAGAGCCTATGACACACCCACACACTCATAAATATGCTGTAGTCTGTCGAATATCCATATACATGTAAGATTAGGTGCTGTTTATGACAGGAATGAAACTGGCAGATAATTGCTTTTAAACACGCTGAGATATAGTGGTGGAGGACCTCTAAAAGCATAAATAAGGTTGTAGGAAAGGCCATTTGAGTCTTCTGTGATGTCTTCATTGGTGGGGACTAATTGGCTAACCTTTCTACTGCCAGATATTTTGGGAGCTGTAGTAGAGTTTAATTGTCCTGATATTATTATGGCTATTTTTAATTTCTTAGCCTTTTTTTTTGTGTATTGCGGCTTTTGCAGTTATACTGTAATGCTACTGTCTGAATGCGTGTTTGTCTTTCAGAGGACACTGTAGTTGCTGTGTCGGTCACAGGGATACTGAAAGTTTGGATCATTACGGCTGATGTGAGCAGAATGCAGGTACTTCTTCTCTCTGTGGTCACATACCTTACAGAGAAAAACAAGCAAACAAACAAAAACTGTGACATCCCTTAATGAAAAGCTTCGGTTGCATTACTCCAGTGAACGGTGAAAATTTGAGGTTTGTTATCTACATCCATGCCCACTCTCTCTCTCTCTCTCTCTCTCTCTCTCTCTCTCTCAGGTAATAAAAGAGTGCTGTGAGACACAGGTGTGGCACTGTCCTTATTACGCTGTTTGTGTTTGTGTATTTGTGTAGGATATGGACCCAGTGTTTGAGGAGGAGTCTAAACCCATTTACTGCCAGGGCTGTCAGAGCATCTCCTTCTGCACCTTCACACAGCTCTCACTGCTCGTCGTCTGCTCCAAGTACTGGAGAGTGAGTATGACTGTATGGGTTTGTATGTCACAGGGTTAGCTTGGCATAGCTCTTCTTCTCACAGCAGTCTGTTACGTCTCCTGTGCTCATTTTTATTAACATGTTTATTAAGGGAACGTTTCCTTGGTTCTTCAGTAAGATCTTGCTTTTTTTTTTTTTGTGCTCAAATGACAGATGAAAACGGTAATTTATGGTTGGTTTGAATGAACGTGTGAAAACTGTAGTTGCGGTTGAAGTCGTGCTGTCTCTCTGTCACATACACACAGGTGTTTGATGCTGGAGACTACTCTCTACTGTGCTCTGTGCCCAGTGAGAATGACCAGGCCTGGACAGGGGGAGAGTTCATAGCTGCTGATAAAGTCATTATTTGGACAGAGGATGGCCGTAGCTACATCTACAAACTACCTGCCAGGTGAGGACTCAATGGCTGTCTCTGTTGTTAACCTCACTATCTGCCATGAAAAGGGCCAGTGATAATAATAATAATAAAAAAGCATTAATAATGGTCTGTGGATACAGTGCATATTGAAGTGTCTTGTAAATCTTACAACTCCAAAAAGTGTGATAACTTTGGTATCTTTGTGCATGTGTGTGTGTTTTGCAGCTGTCTCCCTGCTAGTGAACACTTTCGCAGTGATGTGGGGAAGACTGCAGAGGGCTCCATTCCCCCACTCGTGTACAGCATTGCTGACCGCTCTGATAAACAGGTCAGGCACCGTTACCACACAGGCACGCACACACTCTCACACACACACACAAGCACGCACACACTCACACACAGACACACACACAGGCACGCACACACTCACACACAGACACACACACACAGACACACACACACACACACACACACACACACACACAGGCACGCACACACTCACACACAGACACACATACAGAGGCACGCACACACTCTCACACAGGCACACACACACACAGGCACGCACACACACAGGCACGCACACACACAGGCACGCACACACTCACACACAGACACACACACAGAGGCACGCACACACTCACACACAGACACAGACACACACACACACACAGGCATGCACACACAGACACTGGACTGATGAACACACTGCTACTGTTGTGTCTGAAAAATGATTAAAAACTAGACTTAACACTAACTTAACACAATTTTTTTTTTCAGTGGTAGTGCAGAACTTGCACTCAGAACTTACTATCAGCATCTGTTTTGTGTTTACTGTGCATATGACATAAGATTCTAATGCAAGAAAAATTATGACTCTGTAATTAATCCTGATTTAACAAAATGGGTTAGCATGTTAGTGTTGGTGTGCACGTTCTCTGTTATTTTAATAGAATCTGTGTATGTTAATTTGTTGTCTGTTTATTTTGATGTTTACATTTTTTTTGTACTCCTTATTTGTTGTTACTCCTCTCCCTTTGTATTTGGATGCCCTCCCTTTGTATTTGGATGCCCTCCCCCCCTCAGCTGGAGGGTGGTGAGGGGGAGTGTGTGCTGGTCGACCTCCCTGGCAGCGTGAGCGACCCGGAGCTCTACACACCTGAATTGCTATACAGCCAGCGGCCTCTAGAGGCACCAGTAAGCTCAGCAGACAGCAGGACGGAGGCACACTGCCTGGCCTGTCCAGCAGAGGGAGCTCTTGAGGCACAGTGACCTTAAGGCATCCAGTCATGCATTGACTCGCCTGTGGAGAAACAGCTGTTATGTAGAGAGGAACATAGTAGAGGACTTTAAGGACGAATACGATATGTTACTTTATTAGCCTGGCATAATAACTTCAGGTATTTAAGTGGCATTTATTCATATCGATTTATAAAGTGAAATATTTCTGCTAGTGCTGCATTAGATCACATCAAAATAGAGTGTTTTTAATGTTTTATCCATTGAGTAGTCCCAGTGCAGCAGTGAATATGATTGGATGCTTTGAGAGCTCCCTGTCTTGTGTATGCCTCTGTTGCTGTTTGATAGCTAGTATCTTCCACTCACTTTGGTCCGCCCAGTTTCATACTCCTTCCCACTAAAATGACATTGAAATCCCTCATCACTCTTCACTTGGTGAAGATGCATGCAAAGTCCCCAAGCTGCTTTTAGAGTCTCAGCTTCTCAGTTAGTGAGGAAGAGAGCTAGCAAGTTACTCTGTTAGTCAAGATCATTTCTGATGCGATGTAAGGAATCTTACCTAGTGGTCTAACTCAAATTCATGGGAATAATTTGCAAGGTTTGGTCACATTTGAATGTCCTTAACTTTTGGTGGAAATTATTATTATTATTATTAGCATTACTGCATTGATAATGCTATACTTTACTATATATTTATAAGTACTCCTCATATATATATATATATATATATATATATTATTTGTATATATTATTTGTATATATTTACATTATATTAGTAATTATAAATCATAATTATTGGTTATACAAATATTATTTAGCTTGGCCTCTGATGGTAGAGATTATGAGAAGATGTGTGCTGGTTTGGTTTCACTTTCCTACCTCTCTGTCTTTCTGAAGAATTGCAGTGTCTTATTTGCAGTGTTTTACTTTCAGCTGTTTCAGTGTCTGTGAGGAGACTCTTCACTTTTCACTTCAGCTTTGGTTTGAAGTGTACGTGCGTGCGTGTGTGCGTGTGTTTTATCAATGGGAAACGAAAGCTTGTTGGTGGTACTTTGCACTGCCCTCAGGGCCATACGGAAAGCATCGAGAGACCTTTCATGCTCTAATACTCATTGGGCATTTAATTGCCACACTTTAAGCCTGTCTCAGTGCATCCTGTGGAGATGCCAGTTGAACTAGTCATGCCATGCCAAGCCATACCATACATGGACATACATTATACTGTAATTTCAGGATGGCAGTCATGATTAACTCCATGACTGTGTCATGATTATGAATGAAATGTTTTTTTCTGTTTGAGGATTGCAGTAGGACAGGTGAGTCTCTAGGATGCAGTCTTAATGTGGGGTGTAACATAATAGTTGCTTATCCTGAGGCTTAAATCAAAAGGTAAGCCTTTATTGACCCCACCTTGCTCTGGTACTGTCTCTAGAACATGACAGGAATGTAACTGTAATCTCTAGACTAGGCAGTCTCCACATGTGCATCACGCAGTGTGATCTGGTTTGTGTTAAATTATCTCCCAGTCTACAGATTATCATTATTTTTTTTAACCATAGTTTTTAGTCACAGTTTCAGGCTTAATGAACAACCAGAGAACACCGTTTATATGCTGAAGTACACTGTAACATGACTGAAAATTAAATGTTGCAGGCATCCATTGAGTATAATGAGATTTCACCTTCTGTCCTTTGGTGGCAGGATGTATATAGCAACTCTGAAACAACCCGTTTGATTGTCTGCAGCTTTACTAACACATTGACCAGCTGCATATGAACCCTGCATGACAAAGAAAGCTTGGTTTTCAGACTTCTCCCCCTTCCTTCACGGTTATGAATTATGTATGCACATTTGAGACACAACTCACACTAGCACTGTTTGCATAGCGGGACCATTTAGACACGAGCTTCACTGTAGGCCGTGCTGACCAGCTTTCATTTTCACCCTGCACTTATGCCCAGTGGTTGTCACCACTTGTTCTAAAGGAAGCAAGAGCAAAGCTTCAGCTGTCAGCATAATTTCACTGTTAGAGTTTCAGTGGTTCAGTAATGTTTTTGTTTTACTTCCCGTTTTCCACTGGTTGCATTCTGTTGAGACGCTGTTTGGAGTGTCATGCAGAGAGTCACACGTATAAGAGCATCTCGTCCCTTTTGCTGATGTTTCCTTTACACACGTTGTGTTTCAGTTGCTCATCTGTCCACCGGTGACACGCTTCTTCTACGGCCGACGGGAGCCCTTCCACAAGCTCCTGGTACAGGGAGACTCAGCAGGACGTCTCACCCTCTGGAGTATCCCTGACACCTCCCCACTGCAGCCGCTCTCCTCAGCTGCAGGTGCTCCTTCACTCTTTTGTTTTCTGGATTTCCCTCTCTGCGCTCAGCGCAGTTGCACACCTCCCATTCGATTTAGTTCTAGTCTCTTTTTGATGCACACATGATTAAAAATTGAAGCCGCTTTTAGTAAAACTGAACCTGATTTTGTCTGCTCTTCATTTCCCTTCTTTGGCTGGCAGGGGGCACTTGATTTGAGTTATGGGGGGTGGGATTACGTACAGTTTAAATGACGAAGGCGTGCCCGGTCTCTGGAGTTTTCTCTGGAGCTCGAATCTCCCTCTGCTGTGTATTTTTAGAACTGCAGCTAGACTTTTTGTTCTCAGCATCACAGTGTGTCCCCCTGCTGGATAAAGAGAGTGCTGCAGATATTCACTCCACATGCCAAAAACGACTGAACCCAGGTGTTCACATCACACTGAGTAGCGAGGCATCGACATTTTCAAATCATACTCATTTTTCTCTTTTGTGTTTGTGAGGCCGTACGACTCTCTGTCTGCACTAGTTTTACGTTCTGTCTGCGGGAGTGCGCAGCTTGTCTGTGCGTGAATTCACTTCATAAACCTGTCTTCTCTTCTCAGAGCTCCAGGTCTCCTCCACCATCAGTCTCCAAGAGGCTTTCGATAAGCTGTCACCCCAGGCTGCAGGCATCATAGACCAGCTGAGCGTGATGCCCAGCTCGGAGGAGCCCATCAAGGTGACGGCCAGCGTGTACATCCCCTCCCAGGGCAGACTGGTTTGCGGGCGCGAGGACGGCAGTATCGTGCTGGTGCCCGCCACTCAGACCGCCATTGTGCAGCTGTTGCAGGGAGAGCACATGCTGCGCAGAGGTGAGCCCGACATCACAGTCTCTCACCATTGGCCCAGTGATGAGCCTGACATCGCAGTCTCTCACCATTGGCCCAGTGATGAGCCCGACATCGCAGTCTCTCACCATTGGCCCAGTGATGAGCCTGACATCGCAGTCTCTCACCATTGGCCCAGTGATGAGCCCGACATCGCAGTCTCTCACCATTGGCCCAGTGATGAGCCCGACATCGCAGTCTCTCACCATTGGCCCAGTGATGAGGCCGACACCACAGTCTCTCACCATTGGCCCAGTGGTGAGCCCGACATCACAGTCTCTCACCATTGGCCCAGTGATGAGCCCGACATCGCAGTCTCTCACCATTGGCCCAGTGATGAGCCCGACATCACAGTCTCTCACCATTGGCCCAGTGATGAGCCCGACATCGCAGTCTCTCACCATTGGCCCAGTGATGAGCCCGACATCACAGTCTCTCACCATTGGCCCAGTGATGAGCCCGACATCGCAGTCTCTCACCATTGGCCCAGTGATGAGCCCGACATCACAGTCTCTCACCACTGGCCCAGTGATGAGCCCGACATCACAGTCTCTCACCATTGGCCCAGTGATGAGCCCGACATCACAGTCTCTCACCATTGGCCCAGTGATGAGCCCGACATCACAGTCTCTCACCACTGGCCCAGTGATGAGCCCGACATCGCAGTGTCTTGGCCCAGTGATGAGCCCGACACCACAGTCTCTCGCCATTGGCCCAGTGATGAGCCCGACATCACAGTCTCTCACCATTGGCCCAATGGTGAGCCCGACATCACAGTCTCTCACCATTGGCCCAATGGTGAGCCCGACATCTCAGTCTCTCACCATTGGCCCAGTGATGAGGCCGACACCACAGTCTCTCACCATTGGCCCAGTGATGAGGCCGACATCACAGTCTCTCACCATTGGCCCAGTGATGAGGCCGACACCACAGTCTCTCACCATTGGCCCAGTGATGAGCCTGACACCACAGTCTCTCGCCATTGGCCCAGTGATGAGGCCGACACCACAGTCTCTCGCCATTGGCCCAGTGATGAGGCTGACGCCACAATCTCTCACCATTGGCCCAGAGTTTCCCCAATATTTTCCCAGTGTCTGTCCAAAGTCTGCTTGATGTCTCACGTGTTCAGAACCACTGACACACACACAAAAACACTGGAGTATAACAGAGGTTGACTGAAAGGGGAGGGTTGACCATATACAGTCAGATATATGTATATATAGGTATATAGTCAGGTAGGAGTGTGTGTGTGTGTGTGTATATATATATATATATATATATATATATATATATACACATACACACACATATATATATATATATATGTACATATATATAGCCAGGTTTAACATGAGCCCTTTTCTCCCTTAATCATTTCAAAGCATTTAGCATTTTGATATGTTTACAGCATTGTTCATTACATCTGTGTCTGCACTAATGTTACAATAATAAGAAGTACATTATAGAAACTGAAGCAAACATGAAGAGTAAGTGTGGACTGATTTACAGGATTCACATGGAAGTCACTTTAAACAAAAGAATCTGTTAAATGAATAAATGTAAAAGTAAATATAAAATTGAAAAAAGTGTGAACTTTTAAATGTAAGTGTTTAAATGTAAAAGCTTTTAAATTATTGCTGTTCTGATAGGTTGCGGTCCACTTACCGTTTGATCTTAATATTTAGCCAATTTCTTTCTCTTTCATACAAACTGAAATAGAAAAAAAAAACACGAAGGTATACAAAATCATATCCCCTGGTCTCCCTCCTGCAGGCTGGCCCCCCCACCGCACTCTGAGAGGTCATCGGAACAAAGTGACATGCCTGCTGTACCCCCACCAAGTGTCCCCACGCTACGACCAGCGCTCTCTGGTGTCTGGAGGAGTGGACTTCTCCGTCATCGTGTGGGACATATTCACCGGAGAGATGAAACACATCTTCTGTGTACATGGAGGAGAGATCACACAGTTACTGGTGCCTCCTGAGAACTGCAGTGTAAGTCTTTTCTCAGCTCACATACTCACTTGTTTCACACATCATTAATTGTTCCTTTCTGCAGCAAGAGTAAGATTTTCTGAAATAGATGGGGTGACCATAAGCCGTTTGTACCTCTTTTTTTTTTTCTCAGTTTTTTAATGCAATGGAAAAAAGCAAAGAACATAGAGGGAAAAAAGCAGTTAATGAATATTTCAGTTAATTAATCATAAATGGTGAAAATCTAGAGAACAGTAATAGTTTGAAGATAAAACCAAAGTGAGCACGTCCAATTATTTATACTTTTCCCTCAATCTAACGCCTATTACTTGTCCCCACTTGTCAGTCATTGAGAAAACCGATACTTTGATTGACTGTTACTGATTCCAGCCGTGTCTTTGTGAGAGTAGGCTCATTAGAGACAGCCTCCCCTTTTGCCCCTCCCACTCCCCAGCTGTCTGCTGATGATTGACAGGACTGATATTGGTGTCCATTACAGTGAGAAAGTGGTCTATGCTGTAAACAAGGCTGAGCTGAATTACACTCAAGTGTAATGACCCGCTTTAGTTATGCTGCTGCTTTATACCGCATCAATACCCACTACTTAAGGAGCGCTGCTTTTAATTGATATGTTAGAGTGTGTTTGGATCTATAACTCCCCGTAGCGTACCTGTGTGTTTGCCCTTGAGGCTTCCTTTGCTCTCGTCTCTTTCTTTGACTGATTTCGATCATAAACATCAATCCAGAGGCTACTGTAAGGGCAGGCCTGTCTGAAACCGTCTAAATGACCTGTCTGACAACGGCCAGTATGCAACGCCGCATCATTAAACAAACGCAGTACAGCGACCTCAGACCATTCTCTCTCTCTCTCTCTCACACACACACACACACACACACACACACACGTGCACTCACTGACTGTGGCACAATAATCATATCTAGAGGGAATGTGCAGGTGTCTCCTTCGTAAGTGTGTCTTTTGTTTTCTCTCTCTTTGTTAATTTTGTGTGACGACAACCTGGCTGTGTGATTCTGCCCTTATTTTCTGGAGATCAGTCAACCATCAGTGCCGCTGAATCTTGTTCTGCAAAGTGCTTTTTTTTTTTTGTCCCAAACTAATTTTCCTCTCAGGCATTTTTTTTATTTGTTTCTTAAGGTAGTTAAATAATGATTATTCTTCTTTGGTCACAAAAGCCGAACCTATGTGGGCTTGTCTTGGTGGGTGTGTGTGTGTGGGTGTGGGTGAGAGGATGACAGTTCAGCGAATTGGTGATTACCCTGTCACTGTAGAGGTGTTGCCGTGGTGACAGTGATGAAGAGTGATGTATCCTTGGTGCCTTGACTGCCTCCTCTTTCCTCTCGCGGGCTCTCTCATGGTCAAGGTTTCCCAGGGCTTTACATCAACACTTAAGAACATTGCCTGTCAACACTCATCGCAAC
This sequence comes from Chanos chanos, assembly GCF_902362185.1. Lineage (NCBI taxonomy): Eukaryota > Metazoa > Chordata > Actinopteri > Gonorynchiformes > Chanidae > Chanos > Chanos chanos. The sequence goes on from NC_044497.1 coordinate 47,436,245, forward strand.
TTCAATTTAGTCTCCTTTCAGTGCCTCCCAGCCATCCTTCACCTTTCTGTGTGTGCCACATACACACACTCGCATACCTCTACACACATACCACCTGTCCAGCTGACCCTGTCCACCTCACTGACAAAGGGGTTAGCGAGTTTAATTTTAGGCCATATTTACTGTGTGCTCTGGCTACATCTGTCATATTTCTTCTAATCCTTAGGTGGTGTGTTGGTGTCTCACAGTGATAAGCTGTGTGTGTGTGTGTGTGTGTGTGTGTGTGTGTGTGTGTGTGTGTGTGTGAGAGTGAGTGTGTGTTTTCCTGGCTTGGATGCAGTATTTCATCCGTTCTCTCCGCAGCTTTCCAAGGATGTCGTTGCCGTGGCAGTGGGCTGTGGCCTGACCATTTCTCTTACTGTCGGAGGATTGGATGGCAGCCCCTGATTTACTCCCCAGAGTTCGTTTTCTCTCTCTCTCTCTCTCTCTCTTTCTCCCTCGCTCTCTCTCTCTCGCTCTCTCTCTCGCTCTCTCTCTCTTGCTTTCTCTTGCTCTCCCCCTCTCTTTCTTTCTCTCTCTCTCTTTGTCTCTCTGTCTCTTTGCTCTGTGAATGTGTAACAATAGAAGGCTGATGAGATTGAGAGAAACGCTCACCTCAGTGACCAGCTGGACGGAAGCTTAGGTCATTAAATGGTAGGGGAGGGTAGGAGAAAAGATAATGTGGTCAAGACACATGCCTTGCTCTTGGAAATGCCGTCAGACAGAATGTTATCAAGGGCCCACTGTATTGTTGTCACAGACGCCGGTTGCCTGGTTTCTATTTTTTCTTTCTTTGTTTCCCCCTTTGGTTGTCATTAATGCCATTACAAATAACTATGTGACCTTATGAGAAGGAAGTGGTAACATATACAAAACAAAACAAGTGAGGGTTGACCTTAAGCCAAGTAATCATTATGATATAAGCATTTTTATTGTAATCCACATGAATGGGGTTGCATTTCTCAAAACTCACTTTCTCAAAGTTCACTTTTGTTATTAAGCTCATTAGCCCGTTGGTTCAAATAGCAGATAAACTCACCCAACAATCACCCTGACTCTTTCTTTGGCACTTCATCTAACTATAAAACAACATTCAAAGTCCTGCAGTTTGGCACAGTTAGGGATTATCAGTGTCATTTTTAATACGTAAGTACCAGAAGGGGTTTCACTGGCCTTCTGGACCTGGTCCTCCTTGGAAAAGAGGTTCTGATTCTCTTCTGAAGGCTATTAGGATGGGTAAAACAGAGAAACAGGCTAACCTACGTATGTTTCATTCATTGTTTTCAGCCCGTGTGTGCAGCCATCTGGATCTGTATGGTTCATTTTGCAGTCGCTTTCTCTGACCACCGAAACACACGGGCGATCCACACAAAATAAAGCGTCGACAGAACGCACTAATGGACGCACTTTAATTGCCAATAATGTTCTCACATTTGTTTGTCTGTCGAAAGACACCGTACGCCACATTACCCGAACAAGCGCCCCTAACCCTCGTGTCTGTGCCCCTGTCGCCCCCTGCAGACCCGCGTGCAGCACTGCGTCTGTTCTGTGGCCAGCGATCACTCGGTGGGGCTGCTGAGCCTGCGGGAGAGGAAGTGCATCATGCTGGCTTCCCGTCACCTCTTCCCCATCCAGGTCATCAAGTGGCGCCCCTGTGACGACTACCTGGTGGTGGGCTGCTCCGACGGCTCCGTCTACGTCTGGCAGATGGACACGGGTGAGGAAAAAAAAAATCGGGTTGGGATGAAAGTCGCAGGGTGGAGGTGGGGATGGACAATGGAAGTTTAAGGGTGTGTCTAACAAACCTCGGCTTTGGGGCTGTAGAGGAAAGTTATTGGTTGAAGTTTATGGATGAGTCAGGGGAACAGTCAGCTTTGATCTATTTGTTTAGATTAATGATGGTTTACCTAAGAGTTGACGCTGTTGACTTTGCCGTATCTTTTTTCTTTTTTTTTTTTTTTGAAAGATATTTTTATTTGATTTCTAGGTTTTAGGAGCCAAACAGGATCTTGTGATTTTCCAGTAATAGCTTATCATAGTGAATGGCTACGGTCATTAAAATGTGTCGGCTCATTTAGGCTCAACCAAAGATTAAATTGGAACCATTTTTATCTCTTTAATCCTTTGAATTCAGACATGACAGGACAGTGTGGTGTAACTATGCTGAACCCTGATCTGTAAACCCAAACACTGAAGGTAGAGTCAGTGTGAGGAGGTTAGCTGTCGATCTAAATAAACCCACTGCTCCTTGGCATAGGATGTCTGTGCATTCAGTGGAAATCATTTGCTTTCACTGGATAAACTCTGTCCAGTCTGTTCTCAAAGTGCTCCAAAATCCTTAAGAGTTTCTATTGAAACTGTTGAAAATTACCATTGATAATTGACCACTAATTATTCTCAAATTACTTTTATGTCGTATTGTTGCACCTTGTTGCCCCAACTTTTTTTGTTGTTTAACCTCAAATGAAAGAATAGTTTAGTTCAAAATAACTAATTACACATCACTCTTTTTATGAGCGTAAACTATTTAGCAGAGTAAACTTTGAGGGCATTATTTCTCTAAGAAGTCTTTACTTGTTCATTGACAAACACATGTACACTTAAATGTGTGTGTGGTCCAGCAGGGCTTGGACAGGCTGTTGACAGGGCTGAGTTAAACCTGGACATTGCTGGCAATTTCTGGGCCAAAGCTCCTGATGATGTTATGCTCTGTTTAGTTTGTTAATGTCCTTGTGCATAAAGCTTTGCAGCATCATTTGTATGAGGAACCTAATGATCACAGTCTGGTTCTCAATCTCTTACATGGCCTTGTACGTGACCGGCTTAATTATAGAACTTGCCGGAGTGTGGATATGTTTGAGGTTGTATTTTATTTGTTTGTGTGTGAAACAATGTGTCCTTTGGAAATATTTCCGTCCACCAAAAAGCACTCCATCATCCTTAAGCAGGTGTGTTAGGGTCTATGTCTATATATATATGTGTGTGTGTGTGTGTGTGTGTGTGTGTGTGGGAGGGGGGGCGTTGTGGATACAGGAGCGTGTGTATGAATTCAGTGAATTTACTATCCCTTCCAACTTCAAAACATCCAGGACCTACGTTAAGAGGCTGAAAGGTACACTTATGAGTACATCTCATGTATGTGTACATGTGTGTTTGCATGCATGTCTGTGGTGATTGTTGATCCTTGTTTTGTTTTTTTTTGTTTTTTTTATCCACTGAAGTGTGTGTGTTGTTTTTCTGTTCCTCTTTTTGTGTCCTGATCTGATGAATAGGGCTGAACAGTGGCCATTATGTGTGTTTAAAGTGCTGTGTGTCTCTCTCTAAAGAGGAAGCAGCTCTGCCATTAGCCATTGATTTGGCCCCTGCGGCCCAAAGAGAACGTCCTGTGAAAAGTGCCACGGCAGCGCTATCCCTCTTTTTGCTCTCTTTTACGATCCTGCTGTTCTGCTATGATCTGCCCATGCACACACGCACGCACACACACACACACACACACACGGACACACACACACTCCTCAGCTCTGTTGAATAATAGATTGTCTGTGTTTGTCATCTGTGCTCTGGGCTGCATGTTTAGGGGAAAGAGACAGGCTCTTAAAACATTATTGAAATTTTAATCGTGAAATGAAGCCCCACCCCTCCCCCCTTCAACCACACACAGACACACACACACCCATCTAGCAGAGGAGGGCAGAGGAAGGATGCAGCATATGGAGGGGTAGAGGGGGAGCACTTACCAAAGCTCTGTCCTAAAAGTGCTGCTCCTGCCTCTAACTGCATTAGCTACATTAGTGCATTTATGCAGCCTCTTCAGACTGGTTATGGCTGCTCCGCTGAGTAGGAGGGGGATGCAGCACACACACACACACACACACACACACACACATATACTCTCTCTCCTCTGGCTTGCTGTCCCTTGCTCTTGCTTCTCTTGGTCTCTTTCTGTCTCTACCCCCCCCCCCCCCCCCCCCCCCAACAATCTCTCTCTCTCTCTCTCTTTCTAAACTCGTTACCTGGACTGTTCTCCCTGCGGGGCCAGGCCCTGATGCTTTGTTTTAGAGCCTGTGATTGACAGCAGGGTATTTAGACTCTTTTAGAGGTGGCTGGCAGAGTGAGATCAGCCCACAAATATCCCTAAAGTGGGACATCACAACAGCCTCTGAGCTCATACACAGCAGCCTCTGGGCTCATACATCCAATACACAAACAGTGACATCACAACAGCCTCTGAGCTCATACATCCAATACAAAAACAATGACATCACAACGGCCTCTGAGCTCATACATCCAATACAAAAACAGTGACATCACAACAGCCTCTGAGCTCATACACAACAGCCTCTGAGCTCATACATCCAATACACAAACAGTGACATCACAACAGCCTCTGAGCTCATACATCCAATACAAAAACAATGACATCACAACAGCCTCTGAGCTCATACATCCAATACAAAAACAATGACATCACAACAGCCTCTGAGCTCATACATCCAATACACAAACAGTGACATCACAACAGCCTCTGAGCTCATACATCCAATACAAAAACAGTGACATCACAACAGCCTCTGAGCTCATACATCCAGTACAAAAACAATGACATCACAACAGCCTCTGAGCTCATACATCCAATACACAAACAGTGACATCACAACGGCCTCTGAGCTCATACATCCAATACAAAAACAGTGACATCACAACAGCCTCTGAGCTCATACATCCAATACAAAAACAATGACATCACAACAGCCTCTGAGCTCATACATCCAATACAAAAACAATGACATCACAACAGCCTCTGAGCTCATACATCCAATACAAAAACAATGACATCACAACAGCCTCTGAGCTCATACATCCAATACCAAAACAATGACATCACAACAGCCTCTGAGCTTATACATCCAATACCAAAACAATGACATCACAACAGCCTCTGAGCTTATACATCCAATACACAAACAGTGACATCACAACAGCCTCTGAGCTTATACATCCAATACAAAAACAGTGACATCACAACAGCCTCTGAGCTCATACATCCAATACACAAACAGTGACATCACAACGGCCTCTGAGCTCATACATCCAATACAAAAACAGTGACATCACAACAGCCTCTGAGCTCATACATCCAATACAAAAACAATGACATCACAACAGCCTCTGAGCTCATACATCCAATACAAAAACAATGACATCACAACAGCCTCTGAGCTCATACATCCAATACAAAAACAATGACATCACAACAGCCTCTGAGCTCATACATCCAATACCAAAACAATGACATCACAACAGCCTCTGAGCTTATACATCCAATACCAAAACAATGACATCACAACAGCCTCTGAGCTTATACATCCAATACACAAACAGTGACATCACAACAGCCTCTGAGCTTATACATCCAATACAAAAACAGTGACATCACAACAGCCTCTGAGCTCATACATCCAATACACAAACAATGACATCACAACAGCCTCTGAGCTCATACATCCAATACACAAACAGTGACATCACAACAGCCTCTGAGCTTATACATCCAATACACAAACAGTGACATCACAACAGCCTCTGAGCTTATACATCCAATACAAAAACAGTGACATCACAACAGCCTCTGAGCTCATACATCCAATACACAAACAATGACATCACAACAGCCTCTGAGCTCATACATCCAATACACAAACAATGACATCACAACAGCCTCTGAGCTCATACACCCAATACACAAACAGTGACATCACAACAGCCTCTGAGCTCATACATCCAATACACAAACAGTGACATCACAACAGCCTCTGAGCTCATACATCCAATACAAAAACAATGTCATCACAACAGCCTCTGAGCTTATACATCCAATACACAAACAATGACATCACAACAGCCTCTGAGCTCATACATCCAATACAAAAACAATTGGATTCTCCTTGTCAAGAGTCCATGACATTTGTGCAAAAATGTGATGCTGAAGTTCAGGAAAATCAAAAGGAACTGTAAACTAAACCTATATTCACGTGGAAATCGGTATTTTTGCAAACAATCAGAGTGCCGTTTGGATATATGGTAAATACAGGCAGTTTTAATGCTTGCTTTTGCTTAGCATTAGAATGTTTGAGTCTTTATTGCAAAAGGATGACATTCATTTATGTTAGCAGAGATGTTTGCAAATTTTGGCTCTCTTTTCTTCCAAGTTAAACAGTTGTGTTGATTGATCCTGGCTGTGGATAATCTAAGGTTTGGACTTTTCAGAACAGAACATAACAGAGGCCCTCTCTGTGTCTCTGGGTTTGTAAACACTGAAATCAAGTCAGAAAACGGGCTTCTGATTATACTTCTGCCCGTGACAGCCTCTGTGCAGCTGCAGCGCAGTGGTGAGATCTAGGTGGGGTTTCCTGCTGTATCTGGAGCCCAGGCAGAAAGAGATGTAGTGAGAGAGATTGCAGGTTACCTGAGTGTGAAATGAAGAGGGCTCAATGTGGCCAGATAAGAGAGGTCTGCTCTTGAGCTCTCCATCATACTGCGCACCAGAGAGAGAGAGAGAGCGTGAGAAAAGGATGGAGGGGGTCGACTGAAGTAGAGAGCTAGAAGAATGGATGGATGGATGGATGGATGGATGGAGAAGGAGAGGGAGAGCAGAGCCATGCTTGGGCTCCTTCAGTCGTCCAATTCTCAGCCCATTTGGAAAACTGCCACTCTCTGCAGTCGATATTGAGCGCAATCCCAATATCTTCACAGTTCACGGCAAATGATGTGTTTTTGTTCCTCAGCTCTGCGGCGTGGTGGAGGGTTTAGAGAGAGAGGGAGGGAAAGAGAAGGGGTGGCCACCATTTTATGAGAAAGAGAGAGAGAGAGTTTGAGCTTGAGAAAGGAATTTGAGCTGTGGTCTTAAGTATAGAAAATACCACAGTGCAGTCATACTATAGTGACAACCAGTGAGCAGCAGAGTTAAAAATACATGGCTGGTTTAGACTGTTTGTTAGCTGCCAGGCCAGCTGCGTTTAACTGTTTAACCTTAAATTCAGTGGAGTGGTGTCCTTCGCTTTGTCTGTGTTTGTTTGCAAGGAAAGGTAGGTTGGGATCTAATAGTCAAGCGGTCCAGACTAAGAATATGGGGATTGGACATGAAAGACAATGAAATCTTTTATCTCCCGCGAGAGAGGAGCTGCTCATCAGTGTACCCCTGTTAAACACACTGATCCTCTCTGTCTGCAGTCCTGTTGGTAAAACTTAGTTGTCTCTTTCTCTGCTGCATGTAGACTATATTGTAAGTGCATAATGGAGTCGGTTTACCAACACAAAGCCACAAAGCATTCAAACTTCAAGTATTCTTTTCTGTAGTCAAAGTAATTACACATCCCGTGGACCCTTGCGTCAGCTGAATTGCACTGACTTAGCTGTGTTGTTTTTGTTTCTCTCTCTCTCTCTCTCTCTCTGTGCGTCGCGTGCATGTGCACCTGTGTGCGTGTGTGCATGTGTGTGCGTACCTGTGTGTGTGTGTGCGTGCATACCTCAGGAGCTCTGGACCGGTGCGTGATGGGTATTACTGCAGTGGAGATTCTGAACGCATGTGATGAGGTGGCTCCCGCTGCTGTGGATGCTTTGAACCACCCAGCGGTGAATCTGAAACAGGCTATGACCCGCCGCAGTCTGGCCGCCCTCAAAAACATGGCCCAACACAAACTACAAACCCTCGCCACCAACCTGCTCGCAGCCGACAACGCAGACAAGGTGAGAACACATTTCACAACACCTTCAAACTTGGCTGAGGAAAAGAAGCTTAGAAGTTTTATTTCTGATAAAGTTACAGTGGGTATCACACACTTAAGCTGTGCTTAAAACAGAACTACACCATCTCATTGAACTGAGGCTCAAGAAGCCTTTTCTGTACTTAAGATGTGACCAAATTAATGACACCAACACTTTTGAAAACCTTGGCACTTCAACGAACACACACTCTAATATGGACTAAAACCTTTGACATGTGCCCAAAGTTTTACTTGGCACAAAACCGATGATGGCTCCACTTACTGGTTCATAATAGTTTTATAGCCCAGTCCGTCACTGTGTTATAAGTTTTCTCTGGTATTAAAATAACTAATGGAATGTGGAACTATTTCTGTTCATCTCTTCGTACTTAACTTGAAGGACCTTACTGATATAGAATTTGGTAATGGTTAATGCCTTTGTACAGTACATATGACATGGAAGTGGGCTAATTTTTTTCCATTCTTTGAGCTCGGTGTGGCAGGGGGGTTGTTACTCCGCGCATGACGCGCCTACCCTCAGTGCTGCAGCGGTCATTTGAAGAAAAGCGTGGACGTGTTTGAGGAGTAAAAAGGGGAAGATTGCAGTGGAGAGGACTGGGCAAATAGAGGGATAATCGTAGGATGAAAAATGCATGCGTCCCGTCTCACAGGGGGATTTTTAACTCCGTTTGCTGTCTGCCTTCTCTGTCATCTCGGCTACGGCTGGAGAGAGAGGGAGAGGGAGGGATAAAAATGTTCTTCCAAACAATTACAGGAGGAAAGGACTTGGCCCTCTTTCCCTCTCCTCCTCCGTTCCTCTCCTCTCTGGTGCTGTTTGTCCGCTGGTGTTGGCCCCGGGCCGTGGTGTGAGATGGTGGGGGGGAGCAGAGGGGTCTTAGTTTAAGCAGAACCCTGAGTACTCCTGGGAATCTTATCGTTCCCCCCCCCCCCCCCCCCCCACAAGAGACAGAGATCACAACTCTCCTGATTTCACCACTCTCACTCTCTGCCAAAACTATTTCTCTGTCAAACTCGCTCTCTTTCTCTCTCTCTTTTTGGAGCTGTCGATTGCCCTCTCTTTCCTGCGTCTCTAACACTCTCTTTTTTTTTCTTATTCATTTGAACCCTCTCATTCTTGCTCCCTTGTATCTTCATTGCCCTTTTTTTTTTTAAAAAAAAACAAACATATTTTTATGTTGTTGAGTTTTGTGGCCATCTCAGGCTTGCTCTGTTGTTGTTGTTCTCCTAAGCAATTTCTTTTATTGTTCATTTTTCGTTCTTGCTCCATTCCACCAGTGCACTCTCTCTCGCTCTCTCTCTCTGTCTCTCTGCATCTCTATTTTAGAGATGCTTTATGTATAAAATAGCCATGACGCACACGATTCCTTTATGCCTGTCTCTCCTCTTAATGGACAATCAGGATACACTGAGAGATGCTATGTTCAATTTTTCCCCTCTTTTTCAATATATTTTTTTTCATTTTCTCATTTCTATCCTGGTGTGTGTGAGATGGTTGCCACTCAGTCTGTGAGAGCAGTTGTTAAGACTCCCGGAGTGGGCAGAAGCATTTAGAAAATGACCATAAAAAGAACTGAAGTGTGTGCGTGTGTGTGTGTGTGTGTGTGTGTGTGTGTGTTTGTGTGTGAGAGTAAAACTACACTGGGACTGAATGTGGCTCTGAGGCCTTGTGAATTTGTGCTCTTCCTGTGTCTTCAGGTCACTGCGTGTATACGCGTGTGTCCGCGGTTGGAGGAAAGAGAGGGGTCTCCTGCTCTCTTTCTCTGTCCCTCCCTACTCCTCTCTTTCTCTGTCCCTCCCTACTCCTCTCTTTCTCTGTCCCTCCCTACTTCTCTCTTTCTCTGTCCCTCCCTACTCCTCTCTTTCTCTGTCCCTCCCTACTTCTCTCTTTCTCTGTCCCTCCCTACTCCTCTCTTTCTCTGTCCCTCCCTACTCCTCTCTTTCTCTGTCCCTCCCTACTTCTCTCTTTCTCTGTCCCTCCCTACTCCTCTCTTTCTCTGTCCCTCCCTACTTCTCTCTTTCTCTGTCCCTCCCTACTCCTCTCTTTCTCTGTCCCTCCCTACTTCTCTCTCTCTCTGCTCACCCTTCCCCCACTGATGCCTTCACTGGACTGTTGACCTTTCCAGGCTGGATCACTTGGTCTGCCTCTAATTAGTTTGATCCCTTGGCTTGCTGTGATACACACACAGACACTGACCGCTGTTAATAAGGCATCAGGTGCCTCGTTCGAGTCTAGACACTCACAGGGCTGTACTTCTGATGCCTGAGTCGTCAAGGAAACCCGCCCGCACCGTACCCACATGCTAATACTGCAGGCTGTATGAGATGTTTTATGAGATAGAAACTATTTAATGAGAATGAGGCATGACTCATTCGATTTGAAAATCAAATGTGATATTTTTCTATCTGACCTGAGTTTGTTGAGTAATTATTTGGAGTTTGGCTGCCCTGGGGTCCAGAGAGTCAAGACTTTGCTCTGGGGTCAGTCTTAGCTTATTGGGATGTTGTTTTGAGGCTGTGCTCAGAGGCTGATTATATACGATTATGACCTGACTATGAGTGTCTCTATTATTCTCTCTTCCTGACTGATATAGCTCGCAGAGGGGTGTTATGAGGACAAAGCAAATTTTTCCCTCTCTTCCTCTCTCTCTCTCTCTCTCTCTCTCTCTCTCTCTCTCTCTCTTTCCCTCTCTCTGACCCCCAGCAATAACTGAAATCAGAGAAATGATTCCTGGCCTCTCTGTTAGAGACAACGTGAACACAATTTGTTCGCAGCTCCCTTGCTGATTCCTGATGGGTGTGGGTGTGGGTGTGTGTACGTGTGTGTGTGTGTGTGCGTGCGCTCGTCTCTTCAGCTTTCGGTGAAACGGTTGTGCAGAATCAAAGGGGAGCCGGCCGTCGTGTGGTTCAGTCTCAAAGCTAATGTCCCATCATTCCCTCTGACAACATAATACAGCGGCCAGGGTTGTCCTCTTGATATCTGCTGTCAAAAGGAGCCATTATCCGCCTGGCACAGCCCTCCATGGGCCCTGAATCTGCCTGCCTGCCTGCAGCCTCCCTGCTGGTGTAATGATAGATAATGACCATGAAATGCCTCGCAATCAAAGCAGCCTATCTGCTACTGCCCACAACTAGCAGCACCTCTATTACACCTGCCCTCTGATGCTCTCCAGCTCTGCTGGCTTTTTTGTGTGGCCTGCATGTGCCTTTGTTGTATGTCTTCTTTTTTTCCTATTGTTTAGTCTGTATCTATGAGTATGTTTGTTGATGGTCAAGTGTTTTGGTGTGTATGCCTGTACCTGTGGGGGTTTTTTTTGAGCGTGTTGGCTCTGGGGTTGTGTGTAAGTGAGAGTGAACTTAAGATTGTATTAATGCTCTTGTGAGTGGTGATTTTTGATGAAGATGGGTTGAGTGTTTAAGTGAGAGTCAGAGGGTGTGCATGAGTGTATTTCTGTACAGGTAAGAGTCAGCAAGAGTGTGTGTGTGTGTGTGTGTGTGTGTGTGTATTTGATAGCAGGTGGTTACAGTAGGGCTTTATGGACTGAGTAATGTTGTAATGGCTTCTCCTGGTGGAATTTTCTGTCCACTTTTACTTAATTTACTGAATGCTTTACTTGATTATTTAGACTCTCACTGTAAACAACTGCAAACAGTCTGCTTTTAAAGGAGAGGTGGATGGATCATGTACTGTATCTAACCAGAGAGTGTATTTAGTTGGTGTTTACTGGTACCCTACAATTAAAAAGAAGAAGAAGAAGCACACTTCTCATGGTATTTCACCATTTCTTTCACTGCTTTTCAGTTGGTTCTACTGTAACAGTTGTTGTGCTTGTAGGTTAACAAATGGGGACTATTGCTACATTAAGCAGGAAGAGGTCAAGAATTTATTGTTAAAGCGTGTTGTTTTTTTTCCTACTTCTTTACAAGAGGAAAGTACATCTTTTAACATGACATAAAATGGTTCTCTCAACTCTCATTGGAACTGCTTCCGAAGCCAGACCAGATTTTTGGACCTACGAGTTGTTTTTGTGTTAATTATCTAGATATGTCCAGTAGTTTTTAAAATGATATGAGAGAGCTTTGATACACTCTGTTTTCTGTACTTTAAAAAAAAAAAAACCTCACAGCCGACAAAACACAAGACGTTTCTGTCAAACTGCTGAGTGAGTGAGAGAGAGACGTGAAGATGAGGAGGATGACCGCGGCCAGGTGATGCTGACATTAATGTTGCAACGGTGTGAAATTTATGTAGTGAAGAGGTTTCAGCAACCTCACAGTTCTGTTCCCTCTGCCGTTTCGTCTCTGACTTCTGTTTGCCTGGTTCCGAGCCTTACGCTCTGGCTGTGAAACAGGGTCGACCTCATACGCTCTCAGCAAATATCATCAGTAATTCAGTGCTGTAGCTCAGACCGAGGTCTCAGTCTATAGACACTTTACTGTAATCTTACCTTTCTCATCCTACAGCAGAGGATCTCATTCTCTGAAACAGCAAGGATCGGCCTTCCAATTGGTTCGAGTCATTGAAGCCCTGGTTAAGCTATCAGCTCATAGAAGAGAAAATATCAAAAATATCAAGAAATCACCCCGGCGTTCCCTGTGAACTTTCCATTCCGGCTGTCATCCTTTCAGTTTTCATTCTTTTCTTGAGTAAAAGAAAGGAATTAACCAAAAACTAACAGATTTGATCCTCGGTAGGAAGCAGGGACGGATGGGCAGCGGTCTGCAGAGAAGTGCAGTCAAGCAGACTTTGCTAAAGGCATATTGCTCTTTTCTAAACGAGCTTGTGCCGTGTTCAATAGTGCAGTAAAGTGTTCAAAGAAGCCTTAAAGAGCTCTGGGCAGTCCCCAATTGTGTCTGTTACTCTGTGTCTGAAAAAGTCTCAGCCTGCATCAGTGTGTAGGCTACACACACAGACACACGCGCACACACACACGCTTTACTCTCATGGTAGACACACCTCAGCCATTTAACAGACTGTGGTGGTAAGCGGAGTGTTGATGTTTTAATGGAGCTGATATGACATGGCTGCTCTCTGAGGCGTCTGGCCCATGATTGAATTCTCTGTGTTTGTTCTATGTCTGTAGCGCCTGTGAAATGGGATTTGGGAATTAAAGCCTTGCTGGCCTCCAGATGTTTGATGTTGGTCTGTATGAACACACACGCGCGCGCGCACACACACACACACACACACACACACACACTCCTATTCTTCTTTTATAGAATTCTGTCAAGAATCCTCACAGCTAGTTGGAATTAGATTGGTTGCCTGATTAAGGGACTTTGCTCTGTTCCAGTAGCTGTGTTTCTGCCTCAGTGGGCGTAAACATGTTTGAGTTGATATTTTCCTTGACAAAATTCTTTAATTGTGTGTCTGTGTTAAAAGAGAGGGGGAGAGAAAAAGGGAGAGAGTGAGAGAGCAAGATGGGAGAAACTTAAAAGTGAGCTTCGCTACAGTAGTAGGAAGTGTGCTCTGTTTTAGAGAAACAGAGAGAGAGAGACACACACACACACACAGGCATGATTCTTAGGCTCTCAGCAGTGACTTGTAGAGGTTCTGAGAGCTCTGACCATCTGCAGGATTATAGTTCTCTATGAGGACAACACAGAACTAGAAGAGAAAGCATGTAGAAGAAAAGGTCTGAGAAGGAAAGGATGATGGAGATGGAAAAATGTGTCTGTGAAGTTGTGTTTGTGTCAGGGTGAAAACATAGACTGGCCAATGGAAAGAGAGGGTGAAAAAGAAAGACCGTCAAAATGAGTGAGGCAAGGCATTTGCCCAAGAGAGACAATGAGTGTGTTAGGGACTCTCCCTTTGTTTTCCTACCGTGGCAGAAAATGACCTCTAGAGGGCACTCTTCCTCCATCATCTCAGCCCTTTTAGCAGATGGGGGCTTTTCTCTGCCCTGATGTCGGCCTGAAAGAGAGAGAGGGAGAGAGAGGAACTAAGTGTTGCCAATTGCTTCACGAAGGCACAGCCAGTCCTGTTGAGCTCTTCTGTCCACCACAAACGCTTTTGTTTAAATGAAAACCTGCCAAACCAAGGCTGAATGTGTGTAAGACTGTAGGGATAACACAGGCATTTTTTACTTTGTGTTTTCCTGTGTCTCCCTCTCTGTGTATATGTGTGTGAGTGGACACATGTTAAGGTCACCAGTGTTTAGATCGCCACAGTTCCCTGTTTAGCCTGCCGGGTGTGACACTAGACCTGCCAGGCTATGCCAATGAGCTTAATGCCATGATACTGTATCCAGGGCCCCGATTCAGTCAATCCGAAAACCGTGGCTAAGAATGGTATTGTTTTCTCACATGTTAAAAAGCTCCTCAAAGTTGGTTTAGTTTCTCACTAGATAATGTTGTCCAACAGGGAAAGTATACTGGAATCTCTCTTTAGGTGACATGCTGAATTGTCACTGTTGTGGATTTATAGCAGTTTATCTGAATCTGGCTTCAAATACAATCAGAGAAGGTCTGTACTATAACACAGTGTCGCCCAGCTGGAGAAAGTTCCAGACTCAGACTCAGTGTCTCTGTGCGCTCGTTATCGAGTGAGACTCGCAGCCGGGAGGAGTAGACATCTGTCGAACGATTGAGCGCCGAGCACGGTCGACAGGGTTTGATTGGCTTCTTCCTCATTGGACAGACAGTCATGCTGATTCTTCAGTAAAACAAAAGAAGCACTACCTTCATGGCCAGGCCTTTCTTACCACTACTCCCATAATGTACTTTCACAGTCTCAGGCTTTACCCAGGAACATGTGGGGTCACCAGCTGCATCAAACCTCTACGGAGCTCCGTGAGATTTAAAAACATTTTCACGACCCTTTTCGGCCTGGCAGCCTGTATTCGTATTCGTGCAAGATTATGGACGGAATTATGGACGGAATAGTCCAAACAGCTAAATTACAATAACATAGATTGTTTCAGAAATCAATTTTTGCAACATTAGACATGTTTACATTTCTGAGTAATCAGCCTCCGTCTAGTGCTGTCAGACACTTGTTGTCGTTATTTATTATTTTTCTGTGAGCGTAAAAGCAACATTGCAGTTACTGAGCATGTGTGTGTTTTTTATTAAATACATGTTCGTCCGAAGTGCGCGCGAATGAGGAAGAGGAGGGGGAGGCGGCGGCGGCAGCAGCAGCAGTGGCAGGCCGTTTGTTCTCCCTCCTCCTGAGCCTGCTGAGAGTGTGTGATCAGTGAGGCAAACACTCCCGCTCATTCAACACGCTTAACTGCCATTCAGAACAGGGACAATGCCAGCCCTCTGCACGCTAATTGTCAGCAATAGACGTTACTGTGATGCCTATTGAACGCTCAGGGCCAGATGCAGAATGGACACAGAGAGGGAAAAAGAGAGAGAGAGAGAGCGTGAGCAGTAGAGGAGAGAGAGAGAGAGGGACACCTAGGATGATGAGGGGAAAAAAACGCATCCCGCTTAGGGCCTGCAGACTCAGCTTTATCGTGGATTTTTATGGTGCAGCTGATTGCAGTTGTATGAAGTTTGCATGAAAGAATGAAACATAAGCATTAGAGGAAAAACTGGGAAGCAGTTTTTCCTTTTTTTTATAATCCTATCAAACTATTTAATTTAATTTTTTTTTAAATGAGTTAAAAGCTGCTTAAACGTTTTGCGCTGCCATTTAAAATTTGGATGAGGAAATGATGCTGATGGGTTGGGTTTTTAGCCCTCCAAGATGAACTTCATTTTTCATGGAGAGTCATCAGCAAGCTTGCAATTTCTGATGAACATCCTCTGTAATACTTAGAATGTAGAGCAGGTGCCTCTACAATTGAATTAACATTGAATAGCAATTAGCAAGCAAGCAATTTAAAACTGTCCTGGCTGAAAACACAATGAGGAACATTGAATGCTTAAGGGGGGTAAACAGCATTATTGGAGAAATCTCCAGGATTATTACAAAGGCTACAAAATAAACTCAATTAGCACGCACAGTGGAGAACTTTTGACTAATGTGTCTTAATAAGCATGTAAATAAACTGAGACTTTGTAATCAGTTAGATTATGGACTAATTCTGGTTATGCATTCTGTTTGCACTAGCTTTTTCACAGCTCTCAAGAGAGTATTTTTAATGCAGATTAGTATGACAAAGTAAAACCTTGTTAATTGGTTACCGTTAATGTAAGATTTGATAATTTACAATTTGTTACCATTCAACATTTATTTCTAAGGAGCATATGACTCAGTTTTCATTGACTTCGTTCAGTAAGGATGAATGTGGAAAACTGTGGGGTTTTTCAGAGGTAGATGGGTTTTGAAACTGGTTTTAGCACTCATACAGAGAGTTAAGTGCTAATTGTCCTGAAAATATCACAGCACCATGTTTTCTGCAACATTTGTCTTTCAGAGAGCGCAGTCAGTTAGAGCTCACACTGAACCTCAACACCACCATATCCTTTCTCTTCCCTCAGGGTAACCTGCCCAAGTATTCCCACAATGCACTGGTTGTCCAAGCTATGAAGACCAATTTGACTGACCCTGACATGCACGTGCTCTTCTTTGACGTGGAAGCGGTCATCATTCAGCTTCTGACAGAAGAGGCCCAGAGACCTAACCCTACCCTCGTCTCTCCAGAAACACTACAGAAAGCCCCTGGTAGCGCGGACAAAGGTGGCTCCTTCCTGGCCAATAAGATCTTCAAACAGGTCAGTGAATGCAGCTTAAGTGTTCATGAAAAAAAATGATCTGAAATCAGAGGTGTACCGTTTCACAT